>NC_051086.1:92244168-92516668 GCF_004664715.2 Peromyscus leucopus | reverse complement strand
GGCTGCTCAAATCCATTTGTTAACTCCAGTCCTGAGAATCCACCACCACCCTCTGCTGACCTCCAAGGGCACTGCACACATCTGGTACACTTGCATACACACAGGCAAAAACACTCATAAAATAAAAATACGTATTTTTTAAATAATATTGAGAACTTCCCTGACTTTTACACAGTTTTGTTCCAATCTCCTCTTCTCAGAGACATGATAGATAGATGATAGATAGATAGATAGATAGATAGATAGATAGATAGATAGATAGATAGATGATAGATAGATAGATAGATAGATGATATAGAGAAATAGATAAATACATACTTACATATATATACATATGCATTGTAGTTTTACAGTTTTAAAAGTGAATATACAAACCCAAGGTGTTTTTTTACATCTAGGTTGATCCAATCTATTTGTTTAATTGGATGTTCAATTAATGTAAGATTGGTTATTATCAGTTAATTTAGCCTAAAGCTCACTAGAGGAAAAAGAGGACATTGCTTTGGTCACACTCTAGTTCTCTCTGTTAGAACCTAAACTTTTCTTCAATGTACACCTTTGCTGTTGCATCCAGTTAAGTTGAGCCTTGTGTCTAACCAGAGAAGCCCTGTCCTCTAGAGAGAGGGTCAGTAAGGACAAGCATGAAGCTAGGTCGGGGGGGGGGGGCACCCTATGCCACACAACGTCCTGCCTCTTCCCTTAAGCATTTGATGAACTAGAAGAAAACATAAAGAGTTTGGCACAAATCCAGTCGTTCTGTGGCCACATCACTTAAGTTCTTAATTTCATTGACGGTGAACTTCACTCAAAAGATCTCTGCAGCCCTGTTCTCATCACCGAAGTTTTCAAAATCGAGTCCGTGCCTAATCCTGTCAGTGTCATGGCTGTTAACATGGAGAAGCCATTCCACCTTCAAAGAACACAGTGCCAAGGTGACGAGGAGGAGGGCTTGTCCCTTCCTCATCAGAAAATAGATGCCCATGGGCTGTGGGTACAGCACAGTGTGGGACTGGAAAGGGAAGGTGGGGATGGCAATGGTGGACAGGACTGCAAACATCCATAAAGTAAAATGATAACTTACAAATTGTCCAAGACGAAAGACTACTTTTTCTTTCTTTCTTTTCATTGTCCTTCCTGCTTCTCCACTTCCTGCCTCCTCCTCCTCCTCTTCCTCCTTGTCCTCAGCCTCTTCCTCCTCCTCACTCTGTTTTTATCTTTTCTTTTTTTCTTTCTTCCAGCACCAACCTCAGAGCAGAACTGAACTGATTTGAGCACACAGGAACCAAACAGATAGGAACTTTCCTTCCTTTGTGGTTTCATTTCTGATTGCTTGTTTGTTTGTTTTAGCTTTTATTTTGTTTCATTCTTTGAAACCGGGTCTCAAGTTGCCCAGGCTGGCCTCAAACTCCACAGCCAAAAAGGACATGGAACTTCTGATCCTCCTGCCTCCACTTTTCTGAGTGCCGGGGTTACAGTGTACACCACCAAGCCTACCATTTGCAGTGCTTGGATTGAACCTCGGGCTGCATGCATGTTAAACAAACATTCTATACTCTGAACTACATTCCCGCCCCATTCACTTTTCTAAAATCCTTTCCTTTGGGTCCAAATGTGGAATGACTCACCACATCTTTTTGCCAGGATTCTGAAGATGTCCTCAACCCACCTAGAAACCAAGGATTCTCCCTCCCACGAGTCCACCATCTGTGTCACTGCATTTCAACTCAAGATATGCTGGCTTGGGGTTAGGGCTGATTGGACATGGACTGTGTCCAAGAATAGTCTTGATCGTTATCAACTCCCTCGCCTCCACAGCATGCCTTTCTCGGAAATATTTCACTCTGGGTAGGGATGGTCTACTGCTTGTCACACAACCTTTGGGAGACACTCTCAATGTGACCTCTGGCCTCCTCTCCAACTGGCCTTTTAGCCACGTGACACACACATCTCTTCTTCCCTGTCCCCATTACTCATTTATCACACTCTTTCCTTTTTCCTTTTTTCATGTGTTTGTGCATGCATGTGTGTATGTATCTTCATATGTGGGCACATGGGAGGTACACATGCATATGTGTCAAATGCATGCATGTGAAGGCCCAAGGTTGATGTCTCTGGAATCTTCTGTGATCAATTTTCCATTTTATTCTTTCAAGGTAGGGCTTCTTTTCTTTTTCCCACCTATTTATTTTACATCCCAGCTGCAGCCTCACCCTTCATCCTCCCCTTCTAGTCCCTCTCCCACTTTTTCCCATTCCCCCCCCACACACACACAGTTCCTCCTCTTCTGTCTCCATCCAGGAAAGGGCAGGTCTCCCATGGATATCAACACAGCATGGCATATCAAGTTGTAGTAAGACTAAGCACCTCCCCTTATATTAATGGCTGGGCAAGGAGACCCAGCCTGAGGAATAGGGTCCCAAAAGCCAGTAAAAGAGTCAGACAGCCCCTTTCCTGCTGTTAGGAGTCCCATAAGAGGACCAAGGTACACAACTGTAACATATGCAGAGGCTCGGTCAGTTCCATGCAGGCTGCCTGGTTGTCGGTTCAGTCTCTGCGAGCCCCCATGAACCCAGGTTAGCTGATTATGTGAGCCTTCCCGTGGTGTCCTTGACCCCTCTGGCTCCTGAGGTAAGGCTTCTTAATCAAACCCAGAGCTCACCAACATACAGTTCATCACACTGGCCAGCTTGCTCTGTGGGTCCTGTCCCTATCTTCCTACTACCAGAATCACATGTGCACAGCCATGCACCTGTGATTTATGGGGTTCTAGAGATCCAAACTCCTGCCCTATTGCCCTTCAGGCAAGTATTTTAACCTCTGAGCCACTTCTCAGACCCTGACCCACCTCCCAGCCCCCTGACCTACCTCCCCAGCCCCTGACCCACCTCCCAGACCACTGACCCACCTCCCCAGCCCAATGACCCACCTCCCCGGCCCACTGACCCACCTCCCAGACCACTGACCACCTCCCCAGCCCCCTGACCCACCTCCCCAGACCACTGACCCACCTCCCCAGACACTGACCCACCTCCCCAGACCACTGACCCACCTCCCCAGACCCCTGACCCACCTCCCCAGACCACTGACCCACCTCCAGACCACTGACCCACCTTCCCAGCCCCTGACCCACCTCCCCAGACCCTGACCACCTCCCCAGACCCCTGATCCACCTCCCAGACCCCTGACCCACCTCCCCAGACCCTGACCCACCTCCCAGACCCTGACCCACCCCCAGACCCTGACCCACCTCCCCGGCCCCCTGACCCACCTCCCAGACCCTGACCCACCTCCCCAGCCCCCTGACCACCTCCCTGGACCACTGACCCACCTCCCCAGCCCCTTTACATTTTCCTCTGCCATTAGCAGGCAGCCATGCTCTACAACCAACCAACCATGAAGGCAGTATGGGAAGATAGGAAAGTTAGATACAAATATGTTACACTTTTACCGAGTCTTCAGTGATAAACTCAACTGTTACATTCTGGAGTGGAAAACCGGCATAAGGGGAACACAGCTCCCGTGAGCAGAAACACCTTGATGTTGAGGTTGACAGACCCAGGCTTTGCTTCTGTCCTCCCCTGGGAAAATTCTGATCACTGTCACTGGATAAAATACCACATGCACTGATCACAGAAAAAAGTCTTCCCAACACAACATCATACACACACACACACACACACACACACACACACACAAACACACACATGTACATACACACACACACACACACACACACACACACACACACACACGTACATACACGTTCATTTATATTTGAAAGCATGTACCTGAATTCATTTCTCTTAGATTCTTAACGCTGGATCTCAGATTCTTCATCCCTAGTGGGACCTTGAAATTTTTCTACAACCATCGACCAAGGGGAAATTGAGAACCAGGTTCCCACCTAGCTACCAAAGGGTAGGAGCCAGCAAATCTTTGAATCTCAAGACTCTAGATTTCCTGTCCTGAGCAGTGGGAAAAGGAATCAAAACATCAAAACAAGAAGTACAGTTTCCCCAGAGTCCTCAGGGAAGTAATTGTGAATTTTATTTATATGGTAACTTCTGTGCATCAGACATCGGGTTCACCAGCAATATATATATATATAAATTTCACCGTGTGGAATAAAGAGAAAGCCACCCTGGTAAAGTGCTTGCTGAGTAAGCATGAGAACATGAGTTTGAGTCCCCAGAACTCATGTAAAAATCTGGGTGTATACCCATGATCCAAGCACTAGGAAGTTAGGGATACAAGGACTACTGGAATTCCCTGGCCATCCATCCTAGCATAATCAGTGAATCTCAGGTTCATTGAGAGACTCTGCCTCAAAATGCAAGGTAGAAAATGATTGAGGAAGAAACCTGACATCAACTTGCCTCTTCACATGCACATGTACACGTGAATACACACACAGAGAGAGAGGGAGAACACATGCTTATGGGGTGGTGGGGAGGGGGATAGAGGAGAAAAATTAAACAGTAAGGTGATTATTATCCCTTCCTTTTGCATCCTAAAGAATTGAGGCTCAGAAAGGCCACATTACATACTAGGAACAGAGATATTAAGCCTGAGATACAATTAAAGACTAAAACTTGTTGCAGGATATTTGATTGCCCTGTGAAACTCGAGACTGTGTTAATAAAATTAACTTTGGGGCAGGGGGCAGAGCCAGCAACTAGTTGACAAGAAGTAACCATAGAGAGTACAGAGAAATAGGGGAGATGGGTAGAGAGACTCACAGGAAGGAGTAGGGAGGAACTTAGAGACTCAGGCCTTTTTGGTTTGGAATGTAAAGAGAGACACTCTTTTGCTGGGTTTCCAGACCCAAAAAAAAAAAAAAAAAAGAGGTCAGCTGGTTGCTTATCAGCTCCTCTGATCTAGCAGGTTTTTGCCCTAATATCTGACTCCTGAGTCTTTATTGATAAATAGAACAACTTAGATTAAAAACAACAAAAACTAAAACATCATTTTCAAACCCAAAATTTGCAAGAGTTTGACTTACGTCCTTTTCGCCTTTTAGCCACTTTTCAATTTTTAAACATTTACATTCCAATTTGTCACACCCAAACTTTTAGTAGCAGCACATGGAGGTCATCAAAAACATTACTGGGCCTTCATGTGAAAAAGCCGTTTGTGTCCATGTTGAATTCTCCAACCACTGTGAGGCACAAGATTGATTGAATTTCTTTTTCTTTCTTTCTTTTTTATTTTGTTGTTTGTTTTTTGTTTTTCAAGACTGGATTTCTGTGTGAAACAGCTCTGGCTATCCTGGAACTTGCTTCTTAGACCTCAAATTCACAGAGATCCTCCTGCCTCTGCTCCCAAGGATTAAAGGCGTGTGCCACCATCACTTGGCTATGCATATCTGTGAGGACCCTATAATAAGTCTCTTTAGTCTTTACATTTCAGATGGGTGTTTATCCCTGTATATTTTTTTTTTAAGTGAGAGAGATTGGTACCTCCGCCCATACACCTGCCATGGCCTCAGATAGGAACCAGGTGAGCCTCACCCATCTACCTGGCACATGACATTGTCAAGGTGTTAATGTGAGTTTCGTAACGACCAGGGGCATGCCGCATCATGATCCTATCTCCCTCATAGTTTGAGCAATTCATGTGATTTCTGGCACCCCTTATCTTACTTTCCTTTTACTGATGGGATGTGAGTAGTTGTTCAATAACAGTGATTCCTTTTCAAATCTTGATCTGGAGCTGTCATCGCCACCCCAAAGTTTTCGATCTGAATGCTCTGGGGACGTATTTCCCACCCAGCCACCAAAGCAATCCTTTAATGGTGATGCCAGTTAGCCCATCCTTCTAAGAATCCTGAGGCTTTTCTCTTGCTTGAAGTAAAATCAAGGGCTGAAAAAACAGCTCAGTCTGCAAAGTGCTTGCTGGGCCTGAGTTAGAGTCCCTAGCATACAAAGCCAGATGCAGTGGTGTATGCCTGTAAGCCCTGCAGTGGGGGAGGGGTGGAGACAGGAGGATCTGTGGGACTTGCTGGCCCATTAGTCTAGTCAATTGGTGAGCCCTGGGTTCAATGATGCGCACACGCGCACACACACACACACACACACACAAATGCATATGCCATACACACAATACAAAAAAAAAGATGGATAGATAGATAGACAGATAGGTAGAATCAGTTCCTCCCCGGAATCAGCCCTGCCCACCCACTAGCCACTCCCCACTCTTCCCCACTGCTGCTGATCGCTGCTGGCACACTGGCCCCCTCATGCTCCAAAGGTGCCACTTCATTCTGTCTCTTGACTTGCTGGTGCCTCTTCCTGGAATGTTCTTCCCCTCTAGATGGTTCCTTCTCTGTTTTCAGGTCTCAAGACAAATGTCATCTACTGGCAAAACCAACCTGGATCACAGCCACTAACACCACCCAGGCCTGGATCCACCTCCTGTGTCCATTCTCTTGGTGCTGATTCTGGCCAGTGGGTGGACATCTCAAAGAGGCCTTTTCCTCAAAGGAAATCACAGGCCACATATGGGGGTGAATGGACTCTTCATCTAATGGGAAAGCACTGGTTAATGTTGAATGAAACAGACAATTAGGATTTTCATGCCAGAATAAGAGTTTATTGGGAGGACAAACAAAGGATTTGTATTGCATCTACAAAGCCAAAAAGTGAGACAAAAAAGGTGAAGTCCACTCATGTTCTGTTTCACAAGCAGGTCAACCAGCTCCCCCACACTCAATGGCATTATTTCCAAATCACATTCCGATAACTTTTATTGAAGCATAACATTGGGTATGCAAACACGGCCTTGTGACGGTAGAAAGTCCTCGATCCTATTGTAGGTTCCTTAAAGACAGGCTTTGCATCACCTGTGCTCAAGGATCAAGCCAAGCAATGCACTGTGGGCTGCAGTTGACCCTGGGAACCAGTCTGTCTTTGTCGAGTGCGGTCACTTTTTGAGGTCTTGGGATGAGCTGGAGTTAAGGTGTGACTGGTGTCTTTGTCTCCCTCTGGCAGTGATATCTCTAGCGCACGAAAGTGTTGCAAGGCCCACAGCGAGATCTTGTGACACAGGGGTTAGAGACGCAGGGTCCGATGGGCTTGTCACATGCGTTAGTTGTGCACAGGGATTGCAAGGGAGCCTGGAGGCAGGAAATCATTGGAGCAAGTTAGGGCAGAGTAAGTTAAACACACAGGAAGACTCTGGAAACCGTCAGATTAGCATCCAGACGTCCCTTTGAAAGTCTCCAAGCAGAAGTTTGAAAGGGGTACATTAATGTCAACCAAGAAAACAACTCACCCCAAGGAAGAGTCATTCAGCCCATACTCACTTGCAGTCCTCGCTCTCCAGCAGGCCCCGGTACGTGTTGATCTCACACTCCAGCCGGGCCCGGATGTCCAGCAGCACCTGGTACTCCTGGTTCTGACGCTCCAGGTCAGCCCGGATCTCACCAAGCTGGGACTCCACGTTGGTGATCAGACACTGCACCTGGGACAGCTGGGAGCTGTAGCGAGCCTCGCTCTCTGTCAGTGTGTTTTCCAGAGAGTTTCTCTGTGGGGGAGAAGGCAAAGGCTGTCACAGAGCTGTCCCCTCTAAAGGCTCCTGCATGGCCTCCCAAAGGAGTCACAGGCTTCAAGAGCTAAGGAGAGGAAGTGGCCCCAAGGGCACCCCAGTGACTCTGCCTCCTGACTCCACACTGCCCAGCAGCAGGTGTGGACACTACTCACCAGGTTGTGCTGGGCCTGCAGCTCGATCTCCAGGGCGTTGACTGTGCGTCTCAGCTCGATGATCTCTGCCTGGCAGGACTGCAGCTGCTCTGAGCTGGACACCACCTGCTTGTTCAGCTCCTCGGTCTGCAGCAGACAAGGGCAGAGACAGGATCAGAGCCTGCTTAGGGTCCTGGGGGACCCAGTCCCTGGGTGACCATGAGCTCAGGTGCCCACCTGTGTGGTGAACCATTCCTCCACTTCTCTGCGGTTGGTTTCCACCAGGGCCTCGTACTGACACCTGGTCTCATTGAGCACACGGTTCAGGTCCACAGTGGGAGCGGCGTCCACCTCCACGTTGAGGCGGTCTCCAAGCTGGCAGCGCAGGGTGTTGACTTCCTGGTGGGGGAAGGAGGAAAATTCCTAATATCACAAAGGGTCTTGATGCTCTCCTTGAGAGAATGCTGTTGGACTGCTGGTGCATTTAATCATTCTACAATCTTTATTCTCTTCCTTGCCAGCATTTTTCCCTATTGCCAGTGATTGGCTGATTCTTTTTCACAAAGCACCTTCAAGTCCACAATCTCACTCTGCCTTTCACATTGCCCTTCATAACACTTATCTAGAGGGATGTGGTGGTTTGAATCAGAGCTGAGACACAGCTAACAAACATTTAAATTCTACTCCCTAAAAACCCAGTTCACAGGTCTTGCTAGTCATACCCTTTAGTTTTTAAAACTTAAGCATAGACAAAGTCTGACTACCAAGACAATAAAGAATATTTGCTTCAAAACTTGTTATCATTGGATAAAAAAGCCTTAACTAGTGATGTGGGTGGTGGTTCTATCAGTGTGGATTTTGCTGAAGGAAGTAACCATCTGTACATTCTACTACTACTGATCTCTTCATGGAGCCAACAGAACTTGGTCCTGGGCTTACCTAGCCATCCAACAGACTTAAATTGTATCTCATCTTTACCACTCCCATATAACTTCTAGAAGCTTCTAGAATAGTAGTTCTCAACCTTCTTAATGCTGTGGCCCTTTAATACAATTCCTCATGTTGTGGTAACCCCCACAACCATAAAATTACTTTTGCTGCTACTTCTTAACTAATTTTGCTACTGTTATGAATCATAATATAAATATCTGATATGCAAATGGTCTTGGGCGACCTCTGTGAAAGCATCCTTCAACCCCCAAAGAGGTCGTGACCCATAGGTTGAGAACTACTGTTCTAGAATCTTCAAACTGTTCATCTTTTTTTTTAAAGAGCTTCTTTGGAGGCTCTTAAGTTCTTAGCACAAATTTGGTGCATAATAGGCTCTTGACTGATGTTAGCTGTCTCCACATACAGGTTTCTGGGATTTATAGTTTGCACGTATCTGTTTCCTGTGTGCCAGTGAATGATGTGTACTGGGGAGCACTTTACTCCATGTTTCTTCCAAGCCACACAAATAGCAGAAAGAGTTTTGGATGAGAATGAAGAGTTGTGGTTTGAGTCCAGCTCAGCCCTCTTGTTGGGTGGCCCTAAATTACAAAACAGGGAATCTTGATGGCTTCCACATACGCTCTCATCTGGGAGTGACGGGAGCTAGAGCAGCTGCCTTGGCTCGGACCTTTCCTCAGTACTGCTGAGCTAGCCAACTTCCTTTCTTCTTGTTCCTGCCTCTAGCAGAAAATCCTAATCTCCTATCACAAATTTTTTTTTAGGTTACTCATTGTTTAAAAATCCTTTTTTGTTTGGAGAACAGCTTTCCAGGCTAATTGAGGCTCAACCCACAGCCTCTCCCGAAGCCTGTGGCAGTTTAGAAACAGGTCCTGGCTAGTCCAACCGTGTGCTTCACTTTGGGAAACTTCACCTGTTCATGGTTCTGCTTGAGACACAGCAGCTCCTCCTTCAGGGACTCCACCTGAGCCTCCAGGTCAGACTTGCACAGGGTCAGCTCGTCCAGGATCCTGCGCAGGCCATTGATGTCCGACTCCACCAGCTGCCGCAGCGACAGCTCTGTCTCATACCTGCAAACACAGGAGAATCAGGGACAGACTGGGTAGGAACACGCCTGGCCTTGACCCTGCTTTGGTTTGGTTGGTTGGATAACTAGGAATTAAGGATACTAGTTTTTACAACCATCTCCTTCCACTTAAGTTGACAAGACCCAACAGTAGCTCCTGAAGGGAAATGGACTGTAATTACTTTCACAAAGCCAATGAATCTAAAGAGATAAGAGCTTGTAAACTTCGAGGCTTCCAGGATGAATGCACTTCCCACATTCTCATAACTGAGTTTTGTGCGCAGTAGGAGACCATGTTATCCACAGATGTACAGTTGGGTGGAGTTGAGATTTTGAGATGGAAATGCCTTTCCCCAAAGGGGAAGAGAGAAAAGGAGGGAGTGAGGATCTTGGGGAAATACCTAGGGGAAATCTTGATCAATACCCGTGTGGAAAGCAGACTAAAGGGAAGGGGAGAATCAGGAGATGAAATCACAAACAACAACAGCCCACTGATCCACCCACTCACTTGGTCCTGAAGTCATCAGAAGCCAGCTTGGCATTGTCAATTTGCACTACCAGCCTGGCGTTCTCAGATTTGCCACACAAGATCTAGAAATCACAAAAACATTATATAATGAGCAGGGGCTTGGTTCTTTTCATCAACAGAAATCCTGTTAACTTGTTTATATGGAAACATCAGAATAAAAAAAATCACAGTATATCCTGTATCTATGAAAAGCTGTCCATGTACAATAGATGCTCAAAAAATTATCTGAGGGACTAAATATGAAGACAGACATGCAAATACACAAAGAGGCTTTAGCAGACAATCTTATTTCTTCTTTCTTAATAATCAATATTGAGACACTGATTTTAAAAAAACTATTCACATTTGTCTAAAACAGCTGTTATTTGGTTGACATAGCTCTAAGAGCTAAAAAAGACCCTGCCATTAAGAAACTTTGCATCAAATGAGCAAGATAAATACATAAAGCTGCAGGTGCAGGGTCTTAGGCAAAGGAGGTTGTTCCAGTCTCCTAGCCATCCTGGATGGCTTGTTACCATTTCTAACTAGTGTCCAGTCTTTTTAGCTAAACACTCTAGTTCTCCACTGGACACTGTGCACCAAGGAAACCCCAGGGGCATATATTTCAAGACAATGGGATCAGGGTGATAAGGTATCCAGAAGAGGAGGGCAACCAGAGGTCAGAGCATCCACACACCTTGTTAAGGGAGGAACAAACGGTCCTTTCTACTTCGTGGCTTCCTTCTTTGGCTCAATTCTTTCCTCTTACCTCAGTGGAATACTTTCAATGCTCAGAAACATCCAGGGGCCACTCTTTATGATAGTGGGAAGTTATCTAAACTCCTATAACTCCACCTCATCTAATTTATGCCAAGATTCAAAACTAACAGCTTCCTGTTGGAAAAATAGATGAGTCCTCGATTAAGAAACTGGAAACATGGGTACCAAAATTTTCCGCCATACCAATGTCATTTCTATGTCTCAAATATCCTCCTGATGACTTCCTACTAAGGATGCTGTGATGCCCATCCCCCTCACCTTCTGCTGCAGCTCCTCAATGGTCCTGAAGTAGGCCTGGTAGGCAGGGCACACCAGAGGGTCCTGCTGCTGGTTCCTCTCCTGGATCCGACACTCCAGCTCTGCATTCTCTCTCTCCAGCTGCCTCACCTTCTCCAGGTAGCTGGCCAGGCGGTCATTCAGGAACTGCATGGTCTCCTTCTCATTGCCATTGAAGGATCCCTCACAGAACCAATTGCAGTTGCCCACATTGGCGGGGATGTTGCAGGCCCCGGGCAGGGTGCAGCCGTGGCAGCTGTTGGGCACGCAGGGCCTGGAGGAGCAGCTGGTGCGGCAGCTCATGGTGGGCAGGCAGCAGTTGTATGGCATGGTGATAGAGGGAGTGAGGTGCCTGGCTGAAGACACAAGAGTGGATTCTCCAAGCCTCAGAGCTGTGGTTCCCCTTACACTGGTGAGCATTTATACTCACTCCAAAGAGGGTGTGGACATATAAGGCAGTCCTTTTTTTTTTTTGGCTTTGCTCATTTAGTAATGGTCAAAGGCTTCCCCATGCATTTGTTATGCTTCCTCAGAAGTCTCCCTCACCTCATAAAAGACTTTACTCGGGCTTCTCCCTCAGTCAGGACTCCTCTGCCATGCTGTGCATCATGAGGTAAGAGCTTCGTGGTATGACTTCAAAGGGCAGGACTCATGAAAGGCCCAGCCTTCATTAGGAGGGTGGGGCAGGTCAAGGGACGGTGCTGCCACTCCATGAGGGCCCTGACACTTCGGGAAGCCTCTGGCTCTGCTTGATGAAACAGAGGAGCAGAACTCTTCCTAGGTCCAATTTCCAAATGTCAGATTCACAGTTCCCCAAGAGAGGACCAGGTGCTCAGAAGCCTCGCTTCTTGTCACACTGCTTCTAGACACATCGACCAATCAATTCACAGATGGCCCTAGGATCATGGCTGGGCCTGGGCAGGGTGCTGGATGCTGAGGAGTGGAAGGTGGGCAAGTGATGCTGGCAGAGAATTCACACTGGCTGGAGGTCCACACAGTTCCCAGACAGTGCTGGCACAAGTATTGGATCTTAGCAACCTCAGCACAGGTCTTCAAGGCAAATTAAAGCATAGAAGGTAGGAGGTTACATTATGTAGCTATGAACCTAGCATCACTTTCTGTTCTTTTCATCACTTCACACTGCTGCTGTACAAAGAGCCCGCTTCCCTTTCAAACCTCTTCGGTCAGGTCTTACCTCCTCTCTGAGCTCTTCTTTTGCTTTACCTGGAAACGTGATGTTGTCCTGACCTGTGTGAGTTCTCTCTCTCTCTCTCTCTCTCTCTCTCTCTCTCTCTCTCTCTCTCTCTCCTCTCTCTGACAAAGGACAAGGTTCAATTCATCGCTGAGCCCCAGTCCTAGGGCCTTGCTACATGATGGGCATATTGAGTGAGTGGAGGTCAAATAGATGAAGACACAAATGGGAAGTAATAAACCAGGGCAGGAAGTGATAAGTAACATCTGAGAGGTTTGCATATTGGGAAGGAGCAAGCATCATCAGGACCGAGGTTCACAGACGTGGATCTGTGCTGGGGATGGAGCACAGCGTGGTGTCTAAGAAACAGAGAAAGTAAAAGCAGGATGTCCAAGTGGGATTTGGTGCATGCACAGTAACACAGCAGGGAAATCCAGCATGATGGAGGACCTTGAGCAAGTCTATGTGTCAGTGAAGGGAAACAGTAGAAAATAAAGCTGTCTAAAGAGGCAACAGTCATATGCCACCAGTCTTCTGTGAAAGAACCAAGGGGCTTGGACCATCCCGCTATCAGCTCCCATGTGGGTTTTGGAGCCTGTGGGGTGACAAAAGTTTTGAGGCACCATTTCAACAAATGTTTAACAGTTTTAGAAAAAGAAAAGACTAGAAACTGAGAGACCAGCAAGGAAGTTATTATAGCGGTCAAGGAGGTTGTTATAGCAGTCCAGGCAAGCAGCAATAAGGGGATAAAAGGAGTCAAGGTATAGAGTTGATGGTAGAGATGATAATGACAGATATGGACATGGTTGGGGGACAGGTGTGAGAGTTACAGACATGGGCAAAGGAAAAGAGTATATAGAGAGAAGAAACAGCTAAGGGACAAACCTTAGAAATCCAGAGAAATGAAGAAAGGGTGAGAGACAATGAAGGGAATGAGATTATAGTGTCACAGATGAACAGGAAGGAAAGCATATCAAAGACAAGGTCATGCAGGCTGGGGAGATAGATGTCAGTAACGTGCCCACCACACAAGCATGAAGATATGAGTTCAGATCCCCAACACCCATGTTTGAAGCCAGGCATAGAGGCACACAGCTGTAATCACACACAGGGAAGATGAACACAGATGATCTCTGAAGCGCTCTAGACAGCTAGCCTAGGAGTCAGTGAGCTCAAGGTTCAGTGAAAGAATCTGTCTCAAAAACTGAGGTGGAGGACAATTGAGGAAGATACCCAATAGCAACCTCTGGCCCATACAGAGGGAGATAGAGACAGACAGAGAAAGACACACAGAGAGAATGCATCATGTGACAACTGCCAAATACATCCACAAGATCACGCAAGCTCGATCAGGACCATGGAGAGGGTGCTGAGTGAACCAGAAAGTTGTCAGGCCCCTCCTAGAGTCTCACAGGTATGCCTACTGTGTATAACACCTGTATTCATAGAGTAACATCCACACTGAACTTCAGGAAACTGAGTTTTCAAACATACAGAGTAAAGATGTCCATTACTTAGAGAACATCCACCATATTCCATTTGCACACTTGATTATAAAGCATGTGGGCTTTGGTCTCAGGGATCAGAGTTTTATACAGTAATTGGACCCTGAAAGATAATTACACTTGAAACAGTTCAGAGATGAAGAGCTTGTTTGAACTCGATGATTCATAACAGTTTGTGATTTAGGAATAATCATCCAGGAAGCACATCAGGGTAAACTGCATGTGCATAAGACACCACTTCTACTTTGTTAAGAAGAGCATTGATACTCAGTCAAGAGGGATGCATCATCCATGCAAAGGAAGGGCCACTCACTGTCTTTCACAGCAGGTGACAAAATAGAACTCAGATATGCTCTGTGACAGATCCAAGCCATTCTGCTACAGCTGCACCTCAAAATCATCTGACTTCTTTTCTACCTCTTCATGTAGACCCCAAGTGCCAAGATGGTCCAAAGAGAGAATGGAGAGCTCAGAACAAGAGGATGCCATGGTCTTATGATCTGCTTGTCCATGCTGCCCTCATTTTGCTGGTGGGGAAACTGAGCCTCAGAATAAAGAAATGATTGTTCATGATCTAGTCATTAGAACCCTAATCCACTGATCCTCACTACATTCTTAGGCCCATCAACATGCTACAGAAGTGATTTCACAATCTGATCTGGCATTACCTGGAACCAACAATCAAATGCAGTGGGGGGACAGCAAAGGCCATGGTTTATCTGTTTTCCGTGGTTATGTTCTGTTGATGAATTAAAGATGTACATGGATGCAATGATAGAATCTAGCAATACCAGATTTCCTTGGTATCTCTTTGAGTTAAAATGTTCTAAGTTGGTAATATAATTATTATACCCAAGAAATTTAGATGCAACAATATCCTATTGGATATAGAACTCTATCTAGTTGGTTTGGGGTAACTCAGAGAGGTAATTGGTTAAGCAGTGAGGCTCTACTCCATAGCAGTAAACTTAACTCCCTCCACCAAAAAGGTACACAAAGGTAGCCATAACAAAATTCGAATGCATATCACCTTAAAAATTGCAGCTGGGGGGCCAATAAGATGGCTCAGTGGGAAAAGGCGCAGCAGCTATTTGTCAACTGTGTTTTATAAATAGAATTTTATTAAGATTTGCTCTGTAGATCTTCATAGCATTTTAGGAGTCTATACACTGAGTTATCATTTGGGTTTTCTTTTTTCACCAGATGATAAATCCACTTTTATAAAATTAAATAGATCTCTAAATAGATTTTGGGATGTATGGAGATTGATGTTCATTTTGTTGGATTTTTGGTAGAAGGCTCCATGTATCCTATTAAGTATCAAATATACATTTCCACACCACTATTTTCCTTTCCTGTTTTTATGTGTTTGGTCATTATTTTATGTATCCAAGTATTATTATCTTTAATGACTAAATATCATTTGTAATAAATCCAAATAAGGCATGGCCAGCTCTGTTAAAATTGCATTTATTGAGGCCACTGTTATGGCTCAGCAGGTAAAGGGAAAGGTTTGCTTCCAAACCTGCCCACATGGTGGAAGGAGAGAACTGACTCCTTTAAATTGTCCTCTAACTTCCACATGTGCACAATGGCCTGTGCACCCACACACATAAACAGAGAGAGAGAGAGAGAGAGAGAGAGAAGAGAGAGAAGAGAGAGAGATACAATACAAAACAATTATTAAAGCCAAATCTAATTTAAAATTAATAATATAATGTTCTTATTTTCTAAAAGGCTATCACTAATTATAAAACCCAGCTGACAGATTAAATATCAGATTAGATAAAGATGGAAAGAGAATAAATGAACTAGAAATCATAGATGAGGAAATTTTCAGCATATAGTACAGACAGGTTTTAAAAACAGAAAACATTGAAGAGGAAATGAGAGACAAGCTATGAAGATTCAAGATCTGCTTAAAGGAGTCCAGACATGATGGATGGAGAACTCAAGGATAGTTGTCCTCCTTCTGGAAGACATCTGTTAAGCCATTCAAAAATGGTAAAGAGAACCAATGTCTCTAGAGATTTTTAAAGAAGGCTCACAACAATACTGAGATGCATGGATTCATGCCATAAGAGCATCAGGAGATTCTAGTGTCTAAACAAGAGTCTGTATCCATTCTTCACAGCTCTGCTTTCCATAAGCATTATAGACCTGGCAGCTGAGCGGCAGTCCCAATCCATCTCAGCAGCCAGTATACATCAGCAATCCTCTTTTCCACAACCTTACCCTTTCTTAACCCACCACCAGTTTCCTAAACATTGGAAGGACCCAGGTGGGGGGGCAGTGAACAGCCCAGTTCCTCTTTCTCTAACACCTGAAGGTGGTGGATAAGATACTGTGGTGATATTTATAATCTAAAAAATAAACCTTGCCTGAAGATCAGAGGACAGAACCAGCCACAGAGTTAGCCTCAGAAGCTAGGCAGTGGTGGCACACACCTTTAATCCTAGCACTCAGGAGGCAGAGGCAGAGATCTATCTGGATTTCAGTGAGTTCAAGACCACACTAGGCTACATGAGATTAATCCAGTCTAAAAAGGGAACAGAGCCAGGCAGTGGTGGCTCACACCTTTAATCGCAGCAGTAGGAAGGTTGAAACAGAAAGTGATATGACTGGGCAGAGAAAAGAATATAAGGTGGTAGGAGACAGGAAGGAATTGTGTCTCTGTAAGGCTGTGGAGTTGGTGAGGTAAGAGATGGTAGCTGTGGTTTGCTCTGTTTCGCTGATCTTTCAGCTTTCACCCTGATATGTGGCTCTAGGTTTTTGTTATAAGACCATTTAGAATTTAAGCAACAAGATACCCCTGTGGATTCAACAGCTAAGATGATGTGAAGGTGAATCTTGTCATCTTGATGGGATTTAAAATCAGCACAGAAACAAATCTCTGTGCACGTCTGTGATTAAGTTCTCCAGATTAAATGTAGTGAGAAAACCTACCTTAAATGTGAGTGATGCAATTGTGTGCACAGGGGCCCAGGGCTGAATAAAAAGGAGACAGTGAGTGGAACACAACTGTGCATCACTCTCTACTTCCTCACTGGGAAAACAAGGTCACCAGCTACCTCCTGCCCCTGCCACATCCCTTTCCTTCCAGGATGAACCGTAGCCCTAGAGCTATGAGCCAAAACTACCCCTTCCTTAAATGACTTTTGTAGAGTTCTTTTGTCATAGCAAGTTATACAAGTAACAATAACGAAGACCATGTTCCTGCAACTGACTTGACGTTCTAACACAAGCTAGCCTCTTCATAGACATCAAAAAACTGACTCTAAAATTCAGGTATAATGGAGTCAAATGGCCAAAACAGTCTTTCAAAAGAAGAACAAAGTACTGGAGGAGTCACATTCCCTGACTTTAAAACTTACTACAAAGCTATGTTCAACATGGCCACCAACACAAACCAATGGAGGAAAGAACAACGTTTTGAAGAGTGATATCTAAGGAACTAGGCATCCACATGCAGAAGAATGGAGTTTGGCCTTTGTTTACACCATAAAAATAACAGAGAGCCTGACATGGCTATGCATTCCTACAATCCCTGTGCTCATGAGGTAGAAAGAAGGGGATGGTGAATTTGCATTCTGACTAGGATATACAGAAAGACCCTGTCTGGGGAGCTAATTCTAAGAACTCAAGCTAGAAAATTTGGGGGAAAGATAGGAATAAGTCTTCTAGATCTCAGGTTAAAAAATAGTTTTTTGCTGGGTGTGGTGGTGCATGCTTTTAATCCTAGCACTCAGGGGGCAGAGGCAAGGAAATCTCTATGAGTTCAAGGCCAGCCTGGTCTACAGAGTGAGTTCCAGTACAGCCAGAGCTACAAAGTGAGATTCTGTTTCAAAAATAAACAAATAAACAAACGTAACAAGCAGAAAGAAATAGTTTTTTTACATGTGACACCCAAATCAAAAGTGATAAAAGTAAAATTAGGAGGCTGAAGGGATAGCTCCATGGTTAAGGGCACTTCCTGTTCTTCCAGAGGGCCCAAGTTCAGTTCCTAATGCCTACTTTGGGAGGCTCACAACCAATTCCAGCTCTAGATGACCTGGAACTCACTTCTAGCTTCCATGAACACTGGCTTTCATGCACGTACACACACATACACACAAACACACACACACACACACACACACACACACACACACACATACAAATTTAAAATAATTCAAATTTTAAAATTAAAATTAGATTGGACTTCAAATTTTAAAATTCTTCTACAGAAAAAACATACTTTATTTTCATTCGGAAAGTGAAAAACTAACTTCTGAAGGGGAAAACAACATTTATAAATCACCTGCCAAATAGGAATCCTGTGTCCAGAACATTAAAAGCACATCTACAACTTAAAAGACAAGTGAGCCAGGCTTTAAAAGTCAGGCTGTGGATCTGAGTAAACATTTCCCCAAAGATCTATAAACAGCCTACACACACATGAAAAGAAGTACGACACCATGAGTCATCAAGGAAATGCAAATCAAAGCCCGCAATGAATACCACTTCACGTGCACTGAGATGACCTGGTTTTGCTGTTGTTTCACAGCATGGAAGAAAACAGGTGTTACTGAGAATGTGCAGATGGAGCTCTCTCGTCGTCAGTCAGTGAGAACATCAGCGAGCACAGAGATAGGTATGGCAGTTCTATAGTGATGTTGTAACCCAGCATTTCCATTCTTGTGTATCTATTCCCAAAACACAGCTATTCCATTCTTGTGTATCTATACCCAAAACACAGCAATTCCATTCTTGTGTATCTATACCCAAAACAATTGAAAATATATGCCCAAGTAAGGTGTGATGGCTCACATGTGAAGCCTTAGGACTTAGAAGTTTGAGGCAAAAGAATGGCCATGAGTTTAAGGCCAGCCTAAGCCACACAGTGAAGGCCATGCCAGCCTAGGCTGTGGAATAAGACTGTCTCGAAATAACAAAAGTGGGATAAGGAGATGATTCATAAAGTAGAGTGCTTGCTAAGTGAGAACCCATGTTCAGGTCCCCAGCACCCACATAAAACAGCTGGAAGGTGACTCATGCCTGTAATCCCAGCACTGGGAAATGTAAACAGAAGGTTCCAAAGTTCCACTGGCCAGTCTCCCCAAATCAGTGAACTCTGAGTTCAACAAGAGATCTCTTCTTAAAAAATAAAATGGGGCCGGGCGGTGGTGGCGCACGCCTTTAATCCCAGCACTTGGGAAGCAGAGGCAGCGGATCTCTGTGAGTTCGAGGCCAGCCTGAGCTACCAAGTGAGTTCCAGGAAAGGCGCAAAGCTACACAGAGAAACCCTGTCTCGAAAAACAAAAACAAAACAAAACAAAAAATAAAATGGGAAACAAAAGAGAAAAACAGCCAGCATTGGCTTCTGGGTTCCACAAGTGCCCATATGGACACGCATACCTGCACACACAAATGTGCCCCAAGTGCATGCAAAACATACATTATACACACAAAGAAGAAAAAGAGGCAGGGAAGCAGGGAGGGGAAAAAACACATGTCCACACTCAAACTTGAACATAAAGATTTAAGACAATGTTACCCTAGTAACCCAAAATTGAAAACAATCCCAAAATGCAATGTTCATAGTACATGTTATGTTTTGAAGTGGATCTAAAGACACTGGAGTATGCAAAAGAAGCCAATCACAGAACATCACATATCCCATGATTTTACTCATATTGTTACCAGACTTAGGGTCACACCTGGTGCCCCAGCAAGCCAATTTCAACCACCCATCTTCAGTAAGCCCCATTAAAACAGCCATAAAATCAGCCAAAAAACAAGAGGAGATTCATTCAATGTCACCATATTGATAAGAGAGACAGGAGATCCAGTAATGTGTCCCAAGTGCTTCTTCAGGGTTCTGAAGTCCAAGCCGAAGGAGAAGGCCAGGGCTATGCATATCTAGGCAGTCTGGGTCAAAGCAGAGTCCTGCCTATCGTTGACCCACCATTGTTTTGGCTCCACTTGCCTGCAAGGCTCTCTGACAAGTTCCAAGTCTCTTCCTGGAGATCTCCCTCGGGCTTTAGGCTCTCTCTTTTCTGGGCCTGAGATTCCCCGGGGAATTCCAGTTTCTTAGGCCATTGTGTACGAGTTCCTAATAGCTTTAGCAAGTTCAGTAGATGGAAGCTCTTGTCCTCATCTTGTAGTGAATTAGAAACGAAAATAACAAGAACTCTGAAAGTACCAGCCCACATTCACACAAAGGCCTTTTGCCCAACTGTTCTGCTCCCGTTTAATGCCAGCCTGCAGGGATGCTGGCACTCATTGTGTCTAATGAACGATAGGACAGGGTAGGGTTAAACCATGAAGTCCCTTTCTGCTTTCAAGTGACTACCTAAAAGTCACACAGAGAACAAACACTCTGAAAAGGATGGATACACACAAAACTCAGATCTGTTTGCAAGAGGAAAATTTATTAGTGTTGGGGGGACTGCAAGAAAGGATGGAAGAAGCAGACAGAACCACAAAATATCTCATGTGGCCCCTTCACAGCTCAGATCCCTCAGACCGCCAGAACACAAGCCGGTGGTCATGAAGAGGCCCCGGATGAAGATGGTCCCATGGGCCTAGACGCAGAGCCAAACCACAGAACTAGGCCTGTGCTCTCCTTCCAGACTATGATTGGTGTGGTGCTGGATGTGGGGTCAGAAAGGCTGAGCTGATCCATCGATGATCTTTCGTACAATCCTCCCGCTGGCCCTGGGGTTGTTTAGCAGCCAAAGGTATTGCAGGGTCCACACCGGGAGCGGGTGACACACGGGTTTGTGACACAAGGTCCAATGGGCTTGTCACAGGCGTTGGTGGTGGCGCAGGGGTTGCAGGGCAGCCTGGGACACAGGACGGTTAGAGTCAGCATGAGAAAGGAAATTTTCAAAAAGCAGAGATGGCTAAAAGCAAGGAGCCCCCATTCCCTGACGTCTAGAGAGCGAGCCTTGTTCAGATCACTCCTCTACAGAGTCCAGAGACAGTGGTAGAAGAGAGTATAGACACTGGAGATATATATATATATACATATTCCATATAACCCTGAGGGCTCGGGGAAGTCACTTTGACCTCTAAGCCTCTGCCTCACACCTAGAAAATGGGATTGGTAAGATCCACCTCACAGACATAAACTTTGCAAAGAACTGTGCAAATCACCTGCCTGAGCTGCCACCTGGCCTGCTCTATTTATTATTAAGTCGTTTTCCTTGGGAATGTTCCAATGCAAGAAGATGGTTATATTGAATCAAATTCCTTGCCTCAAATGATTCTAACAAGGAGAAAAGAAACAGTGGACCTAAAAATTTCATTTAATCAAAGCAATGATTGCTTGAGTTTTCTATTTCCTTTCCATATCAGAAACCATTTATGAAGATATAAAGGTTTTTACCCATCAGCCAAAGAATCACCAGCCTTGAGACTATCCTTCATGACATAAAATATCTTTAGTCCAAGTAACAGTGACCACAAGTACCCTACATCAGTCTCTAGAGATGTACTGGTATCTGACCTTCACCCTCCAAGTTCCTTTATTACTCTTAAGGTACTCTGCGTGTGCCTCACAGTAGTGGATACACCCCCCAGCGACTCACTTGCAGTCCTCACTCTCCAGCAGACCCCGGTACGTGTTGATCTCACACTCCAGCCGGGCCCGGATGTCCAGCAGCACCTGGTACTCCTGGTTCTGACGCTCCAGGTCAGCCCGGATCTCACCAAGCTGGGACTCCACGTTGGTGATCAGACACTGCACCTGGGACAGCTGGGAGCTGTAGCGAGCCTCGCTCTCTGTCAGTGTGTTTTCCAGAGAGTTTCTCTGTGGGGGAGAAGGCAAAGGCTGTCACAGAGCTGTCCCCTCTAAAGGCTCCTGCATGGCCTCCCAAAGGAGTCACAGGCTTCAAGAGCTAAGGAGAGGGAAGTGGCCCCAAGGGCACCCCAATGACTCTGCCTCCTGACTCCACACTGCCCAGCAGCAGGTGTGGACACTACTCACCAGGTTGTGCTGGGCCTGCAGCTCGATCTCCAGGGCGTTGACTGTGCGTCTCAGCTCGATGATCTCTGCCTGGCAGGACTGCAGCTGCTCTGAGCTGGACACCACCTGCTTGTTCAGCTCCTCGGTCTGCAACAGACAAGGGCAGAGACAGGATCAGAGCCTGCTTAGGGTCCTGGGGGACCCAGTCCCTGGGTGACCATGAGCTCAGGTGCCCACCTGTGTGGTGAACCATTCCTCCACTTCTCTGCGGTTGGTTTCCACCAGGGCCTCGTACTGACACCTGGTCTCATTGAGCACACGGTTCAGGTCCACAGTGGGAGCGGCGTCCACCTCCACGTTGAGGCGGTCTCCAAGCTGGCAGCGCAGGGTGTTGACTTCCTGGTGGGGGAAAGGCAAAGGATGGGCCACAGAACTAAGGAGCCCTTCATACTTTAAGAGGCACACTCAGAGTGAAACTTTTCAAAGATGAATGCAAGACTTTAAAAGGATGGATGTCGGTCAGAGACAGGTTTATCATAAACACTCTTTAGAGGAAGGGAAAGTTCGGTGTAAGTATTATGAGAGTATCAAGAAATGCGGTGGGGGCTGGAGAGATGGCTCAGAGGTTAAGAGCACTGACTGTTCTTCCAGAGGTCCTGAGTTCAATTCCCAGCAACCACATGGTGGCTCACAGCCATCTGTGATGAGATCTAGTGCCCTCATTTGGCCTGTAGTCATACATGCTGTATACAAAATGAATAAATAAATCTTTAAAAAAAAATGCGGTGGAAGAAGCATTGTATCGAAGTTAGAAAACCTGAGTCCAGCTGATGTAAGTCACCTCTGGTGACTGTCTGAGTCCCTTCCCTCATCTCTGTATGAAGATTCTTGGAGAAGTTATTGCTAATATTGAGATTCTGTCATTCCCTTCTGATTTTGTATTTATTGTGTGATAAGCCCAGTGACAAGTGATTTATAATTGTTGCTACTGAAATTAGGAGAAACCCAGTTTAATGTTGTCCACCCATTTTGTCTCCTATCATATCCCGTCTGTTAGAACTTGTTTCCCCCTTGGGAAAGGATCTGATGTTTGAGACATGCAGCTGATTTCCTCAAATCTCATTCAACCATGATGTCTGAAGCACCCATTATTTAAGTTTCTTCATTTCCCCATTTTCCCATCCATTCATCTAACTACCTACCCATCTATTCATCTACCTACCTACCCATCCATTCATCTACCTACCTACCCATCCATTCATCCACCTACCTACACATCCATTCATCCACCTACCTACCCATCCATTCATCCACCTACCTACCCATCCATCTACTAGCTGGAAATCCATTTGCTTAGATTTAATAAAGGACAAAATCTCTATCTCTTTCCAAACCTCATCAGTGATTTAATAACTACTTAGAAAATAACAGAATTCATGTGAGTCTTGGGCCACACATCTGGTCCCATGTGGACACAGATCAGCCAAACACACTTCTCCCTGTAAAAGAGCTCAACCTGGGCCTCACTGCCCAATCATCTCTTAGCTATTCTTTGACCAACTAGCAAAAATGTTGCATTAACCTAACAAACCAAGATCTACCTTCCCCTGCTCGGAGGGACCCTCTTACTGAGATGTTAGTGGCTGGGACTTTCTTACCTCCTCATGGTTCTGCTTGAGACACAGCAGCTCCTGCTTCAGAGACTCCACCTGGGCTCCAGGTCAGACTTGCACAGAGTCAGTTCATCCAGGATCCTACGCAGGCCATTGATGTCTGACTCCACCAGCTGCCGCAGGGACAGCTCAGTCTGATACCTGCGTGCATAGTCAAAAGTCAGAAGATATCGACAAGGAAAAGCTTTTGTGTCACCCAGTCAAACTCATCCTACTTTGAGGCTATTCCGTTTTAAATGTTCTAAAGGAAAAGCATCACTGTGGTGAGTGAGGTGGCCTGTCTCCTTCCAAGACCCACAGCGAAGACACTGTGTGTGGCTTCCTCCATGTTCACCACATTTGTTCTAAGAATCCATTCACAAGTGGCTATCAAGTAAGTCTACCATGTCTGTCCTCTTGAGTTGCTCCACTTCCTAAGTCTACTACTACCTATCTCCCTTCCTTTCCAACTACCCTGAAGAACATGAAACTCAAAGTCGCTTAGATCCAGCCTTGCCATGAAATGGCTGGAGGTGGATTCTTTAATCCTTCTGAGCCTTGTTTGTAAAATGAAGACAAAACTAACACGTCACTGTTTGGGGCTGAAGGTGAGGAAATGATAGACATGAAATCCTATTATAAAGCCTAGAGGTCTTTATAAGGTTCCATAAAAAAATTATTATGATTAAATCTTAACTGAAAATACTGATTAATTCACTGAAAGAAATGGCTTTTACCTCTTATTTTTTTATGGCTTAATAACTCCTTTGGGTTGTGTTGATAATACACTTCTTCAAGTTAAAGTTAAAACATAGACCCTCAGCTCTCAGTAAAGAGACCTTGGCTTTTAACCTAACTCTAACCCAAGACACAATAGCACTTAGAAGCTGTGCCTGGCACAGTTCCAGAACAGGAAGTCCTGACTTTGCAACTCAACCTCTCACTGGGCTCTTCTGGTCATTACAAATGTCTTACTTGGTCCTGAAGTCATCGGCTGCCAGCTTGGCATTGTCAATCTTCACCACCAGCCTGCCATTCTCAGACTTGCCACACAGAATCTGCAGAGGATCAATTGTGAGATGAGTTACATTATTTCTCCCCAGTTGCTCTGTGTCCTTTCAGACCCTCACATCAGGTATCCAAACATGATTCATTCAGTGAACCACCATGGAAACCAGAAGTGCTGAGGTAGAATGTAACACAGATTAGGAAGGAAGAGTGTGATTTCAACATCATCGCTCATTCACCCACAGCCGGTGAGTGCAATCATGGCTTCTGCTCTTCTGGGGCTTCTTTTAGTTTTGCTGTAGGAACTCACTGCACTGGTTGATCAAACCTCAAGTCAGGTGACCAAGGATCCCTGTATGCTTAGGATGACAGCATTCCTGGTTTTAGTAAACCAGGCAAGTGCAGATAAGCAAGACAAGACAGTTACCCTCTCACACCACCTCCATTGGAATCCTGCTGAGCCCTGTCCACTCTGCTGGCACCATGCACATGCTTCAGGGGACATGTTTTCCTCCACCTAGAGATCACCTTGTAGAACCCACATCCCTTCCTTTCCCAGTTCCTCCAAGGGGCCACTTCCTCCTCGCACTTTTGCTATGGTCTACCCTATCTCTCTACCTTATTAAGACGTGATCTCCTGCTGGAACAAAATTCTCTTTCTCAGCATTTTATCCCTGACCCGTACTCTTAGCACTTTGCCTAATGCTCATCAACTGTGAGTAAATAAATAATGATACTCAAATCATACTCCTTTCTGGCATTCACTTTGTTGGGACAGCAGACAAACAATTCCCTCCAAAAAACATATGCATGCACAGTCAGATAGAAACTCTTATTTGTTGGGGTCCAGGAGATAGTCGGATTGGTAAAGTGCTTGCTTTGCAAAATGAGCACCTGAATTTAATCCCCAGAACTCGAGTTTTTAAAAATCATGACATAGTAGTGCTCACTGAGAATCCCAGCACTGAGGCGGAGACATACAGAGCCTCATGGCTTACTAGCCTACTGACAAGTTCCAGAACAGTAGATGACCTTGTTTCCAGGGGAGAAAAAATGGTGAATGGCACTTAGGAATGACACCAGGTTGTCCTCTGCCCCCACGTCCCCCAAACACACACACAACCCCTGCTTGTCACTCAAATCCCACTCTGATACTGACTCTTTTAAGGATCCTTCCAAATCCCACTTTCTGTGGTTTCTACTTCTGTCTTCATGACCCTGTGTGCCATTTGCCTACATACCTGTTCTAGTGAATGGTGTTGGGTGTGTGTGTGTGTGTGTGTGTGTGTGTGTGTGTGTGTGTGTGTGTGTTGGTGAGGTTTCTGGAGCCCATGGCTTTCCTGGTTCGTCAAAGCTGTCTCTTACAATAGTTGCTACAAGTTTGAAAAACTTTACTGTTTGAGACCTCACATAGAAAATCCTTAGGTCAAAGAAGTAATTCTGGTGCACAGTATTTTTTTTAATGTTATAATCTGTCTGAAAGCAAGAAAAGGGCATCATAATAAGCCTTTAAAAATAAGCTATTTTGGTTTGGGGTAAGAAGCAATATTAGGAACCTTGGGCTAATTTGACACTAATGCTGAATCTGTATACTTCATCATGGTGATTCCAAAAGAGATTTTCAAAGACGTCTCATGTTGTTAGGCCAGTGAATTCTACATCACTTCCAACATTAGCTGTAAACAGCCTTAGCTCCGTTCAGACTTCAGTATGTTCAATTTGAATAAATAGTTCATTCAGCTGACTCTATGATGCCCATCCCGCTCACCTTCTGCTGCAGCTCCTCAATGGTCCTGAAGTAGGCCTGGTAGGCAGGGCACACCAGAGGATCCTGCTGCTGGTTCCTCTCCTGGATCCGACACTCCAGCTCTGCATTCTCTCTCTCCAGCTGCCTCACCTTCTCCATATAGCTGGCCAGGCGGTCATTCAGGAACTGCATGGTCTCCTTCTCATTGCCATTGAAGGAGCCCTCACAGAACCAATTGCAGTTGCCCACATTGGCGGGGATGTTGCAGGCCCCGGGCAGGGTGCAGCCATGGCAGCTGTTGGGCACACAGGGCCTGGAAGAGCAGCTGGTGTGGCAGCTCATGGTGGGCAGGCAGCAGTTGTATGGCATGGTGCTGGAGGGAGCAGAGCTATGAGAGTCAGTCAGCTTCTACACCTAATGTTCTGTCTCTGGTACATGGCCCGGTCCTCTCCAGAGCTTTATATCCTGTCAGCGGTGGGTGTGGTGACATTTACCCCCTTTTGCTCTCGTTACCAATTTTCCATTTGTTATTTAGCCACCTCACCTGAGTCCTTTAGCTCATAAAATGTTTTACTTTGGCTTCCTGCTATGTCAGGACTCCTCACCAATCACGCTGGTTAGTTCAGAAAGAGCTTCATGGTTTGGCTTCAAAGTAACCAACTTTGCCAACAACAGCACTTCCTTACTGGGCATTGAGTTACAGTGGCATCTGGCCCTCAGATTTGGGGGTACTTCTGATCTCTTTCTCCTAAGCTTAGGATAGGATTGTGCCTTGTTCAGCTCATCCCCAGGGAGGAGTCTGTGGGGAAAACCATCCGAGCATCTCTTTGGAAACCAAACTGGTTAGTAGAGAATCCCAAAAGCAAACATCAGAAAACACAACCTGCTCAGTGCTACCATATCATCCAAGTGAGTGGAAGCAATGATTCCATATCATCCAAGTGAGTGGAAGCAACTATAGTCTCTTCCTATGGGGCTGTAGGAGTCTCCTAGGGTCCATTCATCCTCATAGGAATGCTTTGGAAACCAACATTTTGGGCATAGCTATTGAGATGAAGTACTACAGTATTTGCTTGCACACAGTGTGACTGTAATTGACTCCTGCTTGCATGAGTGCCCACTTTGTACCAGACACTGAATGAACCAGGTACTTCATATGCATTAACTCCTTCGGGAACCACAAGCCTTGTAAGAGTCTGTAAACTGGCCGCAGAGTTTCACCAAGATCCTCAAGATCCTCGAGGTCCACGAGCAAAAGCAGATTTCCCTAATTCCAGTGGCCATATTCTCACTACTTCGTGGTACCCTCTCCCTTCCAATAACTTTACTGTAAGATGGAATGATGTGGGATAGACTGAATTCAGTCAAACTCAGTCATTGCTTGGCGATGTTTCTCCCCATCCTCTCCCCCAATCAGAATGAGCCAAGAAACAAGTCTGTTCTTCTTTTAAGAAACCAACTCACTTCCATTCTAATGAGAGCCTACTTATCAAGAATGCATCCTCCCCACTGGAAGTTGAAAAGAAGTAAACCCCTAGTCAATCTGGTGCAGGAATACCTGAGCCTAGTCCTCCAAGGAGTGTGATCCCTCAGTGCCAACACATTTTCACATGCTAAGGTGACATCTTAAGACTTTCAGCATATTCTAGCCAGCACATCTTCTGCCTCATGCCATTCTAGATGGAGCTTTGAACTACAAAGATTGGCTGTCTCGTCTATCAGTGTCTCCAATACAAAAGCCATTTTTAAAGTTTTCCTCTTGGTAACTCTGAGCAAACTCCTATCAAGTAGTTATCTCTCAGATCCTCCTTCCTTCAAGTGTGTGCTGGGAGCCTGTTCTTTTTATTATTCTCATAGAAGGCAAATCTACGTATTTTAAGGCTGTATCCATTTTTGAGCCAGCCAGCTGTAATTTGGATCTAAATCTATTGAGGGAGGTAAACATCCATGCTGAGTCATTTCTTTATTGGTTCAGAAACAAGTTGTGACTATAAAACAATCATATGTGTTTTCTTGAGTGATCCTGAAAGTCATTTCCAAGGAAGAGCTGACTCCGAGCATGCTTTTAGACAGAAAGCAAGCTTTAAGCAAACGGGTGTTCTTTTAGGACTGCTCCTTCCTCGTGTCCACAGTCTCTGCTCTCCCACCCAACTCTACTTGTAAATGATTCTACCGTGACACCTAGATCAGCTGTGCTGATCTACAATCACTGCCAAACTGATCAAAGCCCAATTGAATGAGCTCACAAAACCCAGAACATACATGAAACCATTAATTTTTTAAAAATTATCTTCCATTCCTCTCTTCTTCTATATCACCAGCCTCAAAAGAATAAAACTGGGACAATGCTATTTTTTAAAATGTAAGGAAAGGCCAGGCGGTAGTGGCGCACGCCTTCAATCCCAACACTCAGGAGGCACAGCCAGGTGGATCTCTCTGAGTTCGAGGCCAGCCTGGTCTACAGAACAAGATCCAGGACAGGCACCAAAACTACGCAAGAAACCCTGACTCAAAACAAAAGCAAAAAAAAAAAAAAAAAAAGAGTAAGGAAGGAATAGTGTGTTGTAGACTAGAAAATATGTCCATGAAGACTGTATAACTATTTCTATAGTTTCTGCCTCAGTCAGAATGGAATAAGACATAGAAAAGATTACTGCATATTCAAAAGTGCACAGTAGAATTAGAAAATACACACATCCTGAGTGGAAGTGATTTGTTTGCTGCATAGCAACATGGTTATTATATAATGAATGGCTAAAAGGACCCAGATCTGTTTAAAAAAAAAAGAAACAAGTTTCAGTTTGTTTCCTAGGAATTCTTAGAAAGAAGTGCTTCTCATTTATTCCATTTACTTAAAGTGTTCTCAACTTTAAGTAAATAATGGTATTGTCTCTGGCCAATGACCCTTCAATAAACATGATGGGCAGATGAAATCCTAACAACCAGAAAGGTTTTATAGCTACCTGTATCATTGTGTCAGACGCTGTGGCTGAGGCTTCTGGTTTCAAGATGTGAGCCAACGGCATTTGAGGTTTAAGGACACCATTCATTACAGAAGTTACAGCTATTTCCATGTCAGAGATCACACACACTCGGCAGTAGTATTTATCCACGGAGTGAAGTCAGGGCAAGTCTTTGCTGGAGCCACCCTTCCTGTCTGTAAAGTCATGAGGAAACACCCCTTCTCTTTCCCCAAGTCATATATATATATATATATATATATATATATATATATATATATTTGTCTGTGTCTTAAATAGAAGATAGATATATACATAGGTAAATGGATAAAAGATTATAAATAGATAGATAGATAGAGAAAGAAAGAGAGAGAGAAAGAAAGAAAGATGGATAGACAGATTGATAGATAGATAGATAGATAGATAGACAGACAGACAGACAGACAGACAGACAGACATCCTAGTGATTCAATTTCTGTAGAGATCCTGTTGGTTGATTTATCTAGAGAACCCTAACTAATACAGTGTTCAACAAGTATAATTCTTCCTATCTTTTTTTCATTGTTCCTTATCTCCAATCAGCTTCCACATGCTAGAGGATGCCTCTAAACTCCCTTCATCCTCTCCCCAACCCACCCATCTCAGTTCATGGTTTCTCTCAGCAGCTTTCTAGAAGGTCTTTCTTCTATTCCACACAACTCTAAAAGCTTCCAGGTCTCATTACAAGCCAGGCTATCCACAACTGCCAGATGCATCACCTGACAAGTTTCCATGCACAAACATCTCATAACTAGCCACTCAAGGCACTTTTTGATACATACCAAACTATCATACAGATTCATTCTTCTACCACATTTCTTTTATGTTCCAAGTTAGAAAATGATCTTTCAGATTATAAATACACCCCTCAATTCCTCATTTCCTTACCCAACAAATGTAATGCTTAGAAAAACTTTCTCATGTTGAACCCACACACTCATCTGTCCAAACAGGTGCCATCAAATTTTATTTCAGAATTATGCTAATATTATATAGCAAGAGTTGATTGAAGTAGGAACTATGGGAGGTGTATAAAGTTTTAATAACCTTATCATGATCCTCATTAATATTATTCATCCTTATCCATTCCGTTCACAGTATCCATTGGTTTGCACCAGGATTTAATTAGGGGGTGATTCTACTGCAGTTGAAAGGCCTGCAGTTGACAAGACGGGCAGACAAATGTTATACGAAATGAACATATTTTCAAAGACTGGTCAAGGGCTGGAGAGAAGGCCTAACTGTTAATGGCCAGGCTCACTGTCCAAGCACTGTTCGGGGCTGTCCTGTTCTCTGAGTCTTCTCTTGCCCTTCTCTCACGCTTCTGGAATTCATAATTCTTCATTTAGATCTCCCTTTAGCCACCTCGCTGTTTGTCAATGATGACTGTCTCTTTGTCTTATTCACTCTGGGTTGTAAATATTGCTATAGCCCAAGAATGGGCTTTGTTTATTAGTGTTTCTCTTTTCCCGACATAGTTTTCAGCATACAACAGTAGATAATTGGTTATATTTGTGCCCATCAGAGAGCATTAACTGAATACATAGTAATTGTGACTGTGCTTTATAGACTTGACAGCTTTAAAAATTCAAAGATGAGGCAAATGGGTGGAGACCTGAGAATTGTTGTTTGTTGAGAAAGACTTAGTGAACGCTGGCCTTTCTTAGGATTATGGGCCATAGAATGCAAAGAGTTCATGGGAGATGCTGAGTGGGGGGAAATGCATACCTATAGGCCAGTCCTAGGGAGGCAAAGGCAGGCCGATCTCTTTGAGTTTGAGGCCAGGATGCCCCACATAGCAAGTTCCAGGCAGCCAGAGCTATGTAGTAAAACCTTGTCTAAAAAAAGAAAACAAGTTTGTGAAATAAGATGATTTCAGTTTTAAAGCTGGGCATGCAAACTAATGACCATAGTGATAACTGTTTATATACCTCATTATTTGACCCATTTTTATGTACAGTTCACCTGTTTATCACTACTATATCCATGTAACCATTGTTGGTATGACTCGGTTTTTATACTACCAAAATATGCAAAACTAGCCTGTAAAGTCTATCACAATTTTCTGTGTTTCTCATGTGAATTCTTTTAAGATGTAAATTGTAAAAAGAAATTATTGAGACTGGAGATATGGTTCTGCTCACCAAGTTAAGTCTCAGTCCAGCTAGGTGTGATGGGGTGGACAGACTTGAAGTGAAACTGTCTTATGAGAAACCAAAGCCTGGACCTTGAGACTTGGTATAACAGTGAGAAGAATGGAAAGCACGAACTCCAATGGAAAGGAAGTTAAGCCAATTACCCTTCAGAGTGAACTTTATCAGGAGAGAGAGAGACTTCCCCCTAAAGGCCCTAGCAAGGTTTCAAGAGCTTCATCACAAGAGATAGCTTAAAGTAAAAGAGGAAGCGAAAGATCCACCATAGACATCATGATGTGGTGGGGGGCGTGCATCTGAAGGGAAAGGCTGTTATTTATTAAGCAGTGCAATGTTATTCATTAAGTGGCACTGTTTTACTGTGCAAGAAAAGCCACAAGGTACAACAAAACCCACTATAAGAGTTTATTAAGGGAAGGGAACAGAAGGGGGTGCTTAGGCTTATGAAAAGATCGTGCAGAAAGAGTGGGGAGGGATAGATGGAACCCAATTTTTTATAGGTTTCCCCTGCACATGCGCATATGGGCTACACCACACATGCCCATAGATTACATGCCCATGCTGCTCACAAATTAAGTGATCACACAGGGCATGGATTACATAGGACTTAATAAGGCCCTGGGATGACTAAGCATCTTGCCAACACATGCACAGTAATGGGGGAGTAGCTAGGAATTCTAACAAAGGAGGCTTCCAAAGAAAGCCCCTAAACAAAAGGGAGAACTTTTGATGAAATCGTGGATAGTTCAATGCTAAGTGACATCATCTATAGGACTCGGCAGATATGGAGCCAGTTCTGGAAGGGATAATAAAGCTTATCTTGTAGCTGCTAGAGGGAGGGGCTATAGGGCCACAGCTCCACATGGTTTCTTTACTTTCTGTCCTGGAGAGCAAGCTTTGGGAAGGTCCAGTTGGGCTTATGGGCTTGGGGGGGCAGCCAGAGAGTTTGTGTTCTAACAAGACTGAGATTCAGAAATCATCAGCCAATTTCGGGAATCATATAAGGGTGCTAATTATCCAGGAACAGGGATATAAACAGAAAAAAGCTAGAAGCCCGAGCACAGGTGAGCAGAGCTCTGTGGGAAGGTACAGAAATCAAAGAAGGGGCATTTCCTGTTTATGTAGGTGAGGCAGGGGCTCCAGAGAGGTGAGAAGAGGGGACGCCAGTGGTAAGGTAGTTTAGGAGAAAAAAAATATGTAATGAGGGTAAGAATTTGAGAAATTTGCCGGCTGGGGGTTTCTCAGAATACCAAGGGCCCTGCGGCTGCAGCAAAATGGGCTTGGTGTTCATGGCCAAGTTTTCTGTATGGCCTGCCCTTGGCCAGAGTCCACCCATCCGGGGAACACCTCTCCCTGCCCCTCCAGATTTCCCTTTGAGGTAATACCCAGGTCAGTCATTTGAGCCTTTAATCACCCTGCTAGCAAGAGGTATTTTTATGGGACAGTCATGAATATTTTACAAAGTATGAATATGAATGAGAAACACCTTTACTATGCCAGAGAAATAAAGTTTATTGGGAAGTAAATGAAGCTGCCTCCTTGCATTCCAGAGAATACGAGAGAAGAAAGGAAGGCAGGAAATGGAGGCCTGTACAGGAAACGCCCTCTCTGGTAATCCCCAGAGCTCAGATTGCAGAGATCTGACACCTTCAGCGGCAAAGAGACTTGACCTTCAATGTCAAGAAGTTGATGACGGCGGTCTTTGCTCATTGGTTCTGGAAAGCATGTCAGTTTCTAGCAATTGCAGTTGTCATGGTGACGTTTCTTAATGGCAACCGAAGTCCTAGCAAAGGAGAGACCTGAAGACTGTTCCTGGCTTTTCACTAACTGGCTTCATTGATGTCTTCAAAGGGGATCCACGGAGTTCAGTTAACAGCAACGCTTTTGAGAGCTGCCGCAAGGTCCACAGCAGCTGCCGCTAGCGTTGGTGGTGGCGCATGGGTTGCATGGGAGGCTGGGGAGACACAGAAGGGAACAATGGAGTGGACAGGAGAAGTCAGAAAACCCTAAGTCACACACAGTATCTGGTACTCACAGGAACTACCTGTGAATTAAGAGTGGAATTGCAACTGGTATCAAGCCCTTCTCCCTTAACCACAATACCCTGGGCAGCATGGGAAACTTGTGCTTTTAAAATTGTCTCACACTCTTGTGCTCTCCGGGAACTTAACATGTAAGGCTGTGACTGGCAATCTCCCTACCCACTCCTCTGCTCGCTATTGATGACTTTCAGAGGCAGGAGCTATTTCCTGCGCCTTTGCTCACCCCCATTTACTTGGCTTGTGCAAATCACTATGCCACTGTAGGCATTCAGTGCACTATTTGAGTAGTTTGAAACATGGTCACCGTGAGTGTTTCTTCTGTCTAATACATCCACCACACATACAATCCCGGAAATTCATTCTGTACTCACTTGCAGTCCTCGTTCTCCAGCAGGCTCCTGTACGTGTTGATCTCACACTCCAGCCTGGACCGGATGTCCAGCAGCACCTGGTACTCCTGGTTCTGACGCTCCAGGTCAGCCCGGATCTCACCAAGCTGGGACTCCACGTTGGTGATCAGACACTGCACCTGGGACAGCTGGGAGCTGTAGCGAGCCTCGCTCTCTGTCAGTGTGTTTTCCAGAGAGTTTCTCTGTGGGGGAGAAGACAAAGGCTGTCACAGAGCTGTCCCCTCTAAAGGCTCCTGCATGGCCTCCCAAAGGAGTCACAGGCTTCAAGAGCTAAGGAGAGGAAGTGGCCCCAAGGGCACCCCAGTGACTCTGCCTCCTGACTCCACACTGCCCAGCAGCAGGTGTGGACACTACTCACCAGGTTGTGCTGGGCCTGCAGCTCGATCTCCAGGGCGTTGACTGTGCGTCTCAGCTCGATGATCTCTGCCTGGCAGGACTGCAGCTGCTCTGAGCTGGACACCACCTGCTTGTTCAGCTCCTCGGTCTGCAACAGGCAAGGGCAGAGACAGGATCAGAGCCTGCTTAGGGTCCTGGGGGACCCAGTCCCTGGGTGACCATGAGCTCAGGTGCCCACCTGTGTGGTGAACCATTCCTCCACTTCTCTGCGGTTGGTTTCCACCAGGGCCTCGTACTGACACCTGGTCTCATTGAGCACACGGTTCAGGTCCACAGTGGGAGCGGCGTCCACCTCCACGTTGAGGCGGTCTCCAAGCTGGCAGCGCAGGGTGTTGACTTCCTGGTGGGGGAAGGAGAAAGAATGACCCTATGAGCCCAGATCTTCTCTCTTCCTGCTTTAGGAAAGTGAGTATAACACTGCCTACAAAGGGATGGGGCGCTAAAACAACATCCTCATCATTCCAAAGATACAGACATCGCAACAAAGCTCTATCAGGAACCACATGATTGTCTTTCTCAGACAAAAACTGAAGCACCTTCCCAATCTTCTGAGTCCTTGGCACACACAAACCCTCCTGTCTCCCACCACACTCCTTTAGGTACTAGATGCTTAGCCATACTTCACCATGCCTTGCCTAAGCATTTCTTTGCTATACCCTCAAATGACCTCCCCTTGTCCCTGAGAAGTACTCCCCAGCTCCTCTCCGTAAGACTGGCTTCCTCCTACTATGTGCACACCACACAACACTTATTTCACTCAGCCTTGCATGATGTCACTAGGGCTCCCTAGCTGTCCCTCCATACTAGACTGGGAGTTCTTAAAGAGAGGAGCCATGGGTTGTTTTTTATTCTTTTACCCTCCACCTCCACTGTCAATCCCGGGACCCAACAGTAGTAACCAGCAGAGATCAGAGTTCAGTGGGTGGACATCCATACTCACTGCCCACAAGCCAGTGTGCTTGAGCATCAGCAGCTCACTGGACTCCTTGATAAAGATGCAGCGCCATCCCCACCCTCCTAGGATCTTAGCTGGAAGTCCTCAGGGAATGGTCCTACATCAGGAAGCCTGACGGCTAACTAGGACCTCCTGATTCCAGGGACCCTCTCTTAATGCTAATGGCTTCACCCCCACGGCTCTGAAACCTGCTTTTTAAATACATCTTCTTACCTCCTCATGATTCTTCTTGAGACATAGCAGCTCCTCCCTCAGAGACTCCACCTGAGCCTCCAGGTCAGACTTGCAGAGGGTCAGCTCGTCCAGGACCCTGCGCAGACTGTTGATGTCTGACTCCACCAGCTGCCGCAGGGACTGCTCAGTCTGGTACCTGCACACACAGAGCGGGAGGATCAGCCAGCATCTTGTTAGGATGGGACTGGACCAAGAACTCAATGAACGTATACAGTTGTCTGCCTTTCTTGCTCTGTTTCCATCTTGCTATATGTAGATCAGCTGGGTGAGGTCTTGACTCAACTGAACATCACAAGGGGCCCAAAGACACCCATAAGGTGGAGTCCTCACCCTCTTCTTGGTGTTTATTGGTTGATATAAAACCAAACTGATCCATTCCCATCTCCGGATTTGGGGGTTTTATAAGAAGAACTCTCTCGAAACACTGATATAGGTTGAACATCACTGCCTAGAAAATCCAAAACCTGAAATGCTTAGCAGTCTGAAAGTCTTTGAGGAACACAACACCACAGTGAAAACTGCCCCACCTGACTCCAATGAAAGAGCAGAATCAAAATGCAGGTGCACTAAAAGTAGTGAATAAAATGACACTCTGCTGTGTTTGAAGGGCATAAACACCTAACAAATGAGTTTTGTGTTTATGTGTTTATATTCAGGCCCTGTCCCCAAGACAACTCACCATGAATATTCAACTATTCCACAACTCAGAAGGAAAGCCAAAACCCAAAAAACACTTCTGGTCCCAAGCACTTCTGATAAAGGACAGTCAACCAATATCAACTGAAGGGCTCAAGTCTGGATGCCTGGTTGAAGCTTATTTTTTATAACCAGACTTAGAAGGAGACATGAAAAGGGAAGAAATGTCTTCCTCATCCCTTCCATCTGCCCTTCCCGGCAACATTAGACCCACAGAGCCTTGAACAAGCCATGAGAGAGCTACCAGGGTTTGGAAGTCACCCAACTCAAAAGGTTCAACATACTTGGTCCGGAAGTCATCAGAGGCCAGCTTGGCATTGTCGATCTGCACGGCCAGCCTGGAGTTCTCAGACTTAGCACACAGAATCTGAAACAACGGTTCCAATGTGAGATCCACTTGAACTTGAGTATGTCTCCCCATCCTAAGAAAGGCAGCTGCTCCCCGACTCTTAGACAAGTCACCCTCTCACCTTCTGCTGCAGCTCCTCAATGGTCTTGAAGTAGGCCTGGTAGGCAGGGCACACCAGAGGGTCCTGCTGCTGGTTCCTCTCCTGGATCCGACACTCCAGCTCTGCATTCTCTCTCTCCAGCTGCCTCACCTTCTCCAGGTAGCTGGCCAGGCGGTCATTCAGGAACTGCATGGTCTCCTTCTCATTGCCATTGAAGGAGCCCTCACAGAACCAATTGCAGTTGCCCACATTGGCGGGGATGTTGCAGGCCCCGGGCAGGGTGCAGCCATGGCAGCTGTTGGGCACGCAGGGCCGGGAGGAGCAGCTGGTGCGGCAGCTCAGGGCAGGCAGGCAAGATTCACAGGACATGGTGTTGGGAGAGGTGATTGGAGAGTGGTGACCTGCTGGAGGTAGATGTGGGTGAGGTTTGAGTCTCTCCGTCCTTCATGAGCCTTTTATACTCTTAATAGTGGGTGGGGGCTTGAAAAATAGCATAATTTCCTTTCCTAATGCTTCAGCTAATTTTTCTTCAAATTATGCTACTTAGATTGCTTCCAAAGAGTCCCCCCTCATCCTATAAAATTATTCCATTCAGCTTGTGTCACAGCAGCCTCTTCCTGGGTACAAGTGGTTGATGAAATCAGAGTTTCATCAGATGACTTCAAAGGAGGTAGATTCATCACAGTCCTGAAAGGTTCACCCCATTACTCAGAGGGAAGGATAGCCAGGGACGTGAGGTGGGGTTGTTTGGGAATCAGGGATTCCTTTCCTGGGAGGTTTCTGCTGATATAACGACAGCAAAAGTACTTTGGGTAAACATCCTTCCCATTGGCCTGTCCTCTAGACACATTTCAGCATTCAGGGGAATCATCCTTATGAAGAAACTCAGGCTGGACTAGCTGCAAGAAAGCTGATACTTGAATACTGGCTGCACCTTGGGAAATGTGCAGATAGACAGACTAGAAACAAGTGTGTGATGGTGCTTGGGAAATGTGAAATGAAAGCTGGATGGATGGATGGATGGATGGATGGATGGATGGATGGATGGATGGGACAAGCACTCAGATGGATGGGGATTGTTCTAAAAGGAGATTTGGCCAACTATAGGCCACAGTCTGTATAGAGTGTGGAGATGTACTCTTGGTGGATAGTGGAACCTTTAAGGGTTGGAGCCATTGGGTGGGTTCTGTGGCACTGAAGGAAATACAGAGAGAGAGAGAGAGAGAGAGAGAGAGAGAGAGAGAGAGAGAGAGAGAGAGAGAGAGAGAGACTTTTCTATCCTTAAGAAGCTAAGTCATGTGTTGGGTCAATAATAATCAAAATTATTAATAATCCTAATAGAATTTCCCTTTTGACAGTGTTTCCATGAACACCACTTTCCATGCTTTTCTTGACAAGTGTGTAAAGTAGTTGGAGATGAGCTGTTTATCCCTTCATTACCTCTGGGGAAATCAAAATTCAGGAAATTTACAAGAACATCAAGCTGATGGTTCTGACCAGCATCCAGGTACCGGTGAGTGGGCTTCATCAGAGCCAGGGGAAACGTTTCACCTGTCGAGAGTCTACAAGTCCCCTGGGGCCAAGCTGACTTCTGCCTCTTGAGCTGATTAAATCAGTCTGTTTGGGAGGAGAAAGCCCTCTCAAAAGTTTTTAAATATGCTCCCCCAAGTTTTTCAAAACACCCCCAAGACTAAGAACTGATGTTTTGCCATGTGTCTATAGATGACCATGGAACACCAGGAAACCATTTTTAAAAGCCATTTGGAAGGTTTTGGGGAACTGTAGAGCACATTTATTTACAATATTAAGATGTGTCTGAAAAACATATCATGACTCATGGATCCTATATGTTTTGTTCATAACCATAGTCCCCCTCCACTGCAGACATTATTTCTACTTAAATCATGGGCACAGCTCCCTGTCTGGGGGAGGGCTGCGTTTCTTTAATACTCAGTTTGTGAACAACAAACCTGTTTGCTTGAGGATCAGCTTGACTCTTGTGAAGCTATTCAAAGAGAAGCTGGGAGTAGGGTAGACAAGTTAGATAATCAAAAGCAAACAAACTGTATAATTATATCAATTATGAGTCATTATTGTCTTTAGAGGGGCCTGACAAAAAATTAGTTTGGAATGTACCTGTGTGAGGAGCTTGTGCATAGGGGACAGCTTTGAAGAATGTCATTGACCTGGATGTAGACATTCCATTCTTCGTATTGTATGGTAGAGTCTTGTGTGGAACCTGGTTCTAATAACCAAATGTGAATTTAAGCAAGTTTCCAAGCCTCAGTGTCCTCATTTGTAAAATGGGTTTAACTCTAACAATACTATAAATACTCATTGAGATAACACCCTACTATAGTGAATGTTCTATAGGTAAGAGTTATATTGGTTTCTTGTTGCTGCTGTCATGAATTCCCACAAAGTTAAAGACTTAAAAGAACTCAAAATTATTCCTTAAAATCCCGTAAGTTAGAAGTCCAAAATTGGTCTCAAATCAGGGTTTTATGCTTTGCTAAAATCAAGAGATCAAGAAGCATTTCCACATACCAACCATGGAAAATCCCAAAAGGGGACCAGTGAGAAGACTCAGTGGGTAAAGACACCCGATGCCAAACCTAACACCATGAGTACAATCCCAGGGACTCACACGGTAGAAGGAGAGAATCAATGCCTGTAGATTGTCCTCTGACTTCTGCATACATGCTTGGCACAGGGCCACTCTCTTATACGCACATATACACAAAATATGTAAATACATTTAATTTTTTAAGATTTCTTAAAGGACCAGAGTCTCAAGCATCAGAACTAGAACTATAAAACCTGTAGATGAAAATCTCTGTGAATCTGGATTTGACACCAAAAGCTCAGGCAACCAAAAGAAAAACTGAATAAACTTCCTCCAAAATAAAACTCCTGTGCATCAGAAACTCAATCAAGGGGGCAGTGCACACACACACACACACACACACACACACACACACACACACACGATACACTTACATAAATGCAGGCAACACTCTCACACACAAAATAAGTTAAATTTAAAAAATAAATAAAGAACTATGTCAAGAAAAGAAACATGGTTTAGAAATATAACTTGGTGACCAGTACTTGTTTAATGTGTGTAAGGCCCTGAGCTCAGGGTCCAAGCACCAGAAAGTGAGGTGAATAAACCAAGGAGTTCTCAAACTGGGGGAAAATGTCTGCAGACCATATATCTGGTGGGAAATAAGTTGCAGAATTTCAGACCATATATCTGGTGGGAAATAAGATCCAGAATTTATTATAAACTCCTATGACCAAAAAGCAAGAGAACCATCTTAAAAACAGATAAGAGACTTCAACTGACAATTCTCCAAAGAAGATACATAAATGGCCATTTTTAAAAATGCCCAATGTCCTTAGTCATGAGGAACATGCAAATGGAAACCGCAGTAAGGTACCACTTCACACCCATTCTGATGACTACGCTTCAAACAAACAGAAAATAGGAAGTGTGGGCAAGCGTCTGAGAAATTGGAACCTTGTGCTCTTCTGGTGAGAACTGTAAATGGTGCAGACACTGTCTGTGTCTTTGTTATGTCAGTTCACAAGACTGTGGTTCAAAAGAGTAGGTTGATAACATCCTGAGGATCCTCTGGGGGGGGGGGGGTGATGTCAACACTTATCATTTCTGTGGATTTTTCTTCCAGTTAAAGGAAGTTGCCCTTTCTTGATAAATACTGCTGTTCTCGGCCTCCAGAGCTTGTCTCTTTCAATAGTTAGATATTTATTTCCAGCGCCAACCCAGCGGTTCAAACGCCAAGGCTCTGCATCTTAGGGCGATAGCACTTGTTGGGTCTAACTTTATGCCTCTTAACAAATTGTGAGTGACTTGAGGTTGGGAGCTGCCCTTAAGTGTCTCTCCCTGCTGCACCACCTGGCATCTACGGAGTAGGAACTGGTTAGATTGACATAAGAAAAGATGTCCCATGGATGAACTGATAGATCTTCTCAGTCAGTGACTGGAAGCCCAGGCAAGTCATGAAAACCCACATAAAAAAGAGGAAGACATCCTAAGTATGGCGGGGAAAGCCAGTGGGTGCTTCACAGGGTACTCCTGAGGTTACGTGGGCCACAATTACCCAGCATCATAGAGCACCAGATCCAAGGACCTCACTGAGGGAGAAAAAAAATGACTTTTCCAGAGCCTTTTTGCAATCCCTAGCTCATGGCTTCAGTTTCAGACTTGGATATCAACAGCTCTGAGAGAATCCACGTCATGAGAGAAATATAGAAACGATGAAAGGGAGACAGTAGCCCAGCGTTGCAGCAGCCTCACCCTCCTTCCTGACAGCTGCTCTGCCTCACCCATTGGTCCAGGCGAGCCATCTGCCCATCGAGACTCAAGCCATTGTAAAGCCTGACTTTCAAGTGGCTTTTTTTATAGAGTCCTCAAGCGGTGAGTGGATGGTAACAAATGAACAGCAATAAGAAGAGCATCTGCTTTGGACAGGAAAACGTTTATTGTGAGATTACAAGGGAGGGCCACCCGCACTTCCAAGTCCTCTGGCAAGCCAAGGGAGAGTCAGGTCCTTCTGAAGGAAAAGGCAGACAGAGAATGGTCTGGAGAAGGGTGTGGTAGCTGAAGACACAGTTTCTGGGGCTGTCACCCCAGGGCTGGGCTGGCTACTCATTTTGTGTTTTGATGCCTGTTTTGTGGCACGAACCAGAACCGGGTCAGAGATCTGGAACCCTAAGCCCTGTGTCCTGTCCCCTTGGGCATCGCCCAGGTCTTAGCGCACAAAGGAGTTGCATGGCCCACAGCGGGGGCGTGGGACACAAGGTGTGCACGGGGCAGGGGGTGGGCATGGCGTGCAGGGGTTGGAGACGCAGGGCCCGATGGGCTTGCCGCATGCGTTAGTTGTGGCACACGGATTGCAGGGTAGCCTAGAAACAAAAAATAGAACAGAAAGGTGAGGTGAGGCAGATACATAACCACATAGTAGAGAGTCCCCAAGAGTAGAAGTCCTGTCAGGACTTGTCCTGGCCTAAGAACACTCAGTTCCCCTCTACTAGAAAAAAAAAATCTTTAAATCACTAAAACTCTATTACAGAGAGCTACAAGTACTACACAGACACCCCAAATCTATACACTCCTAGCTGTTGACCTTGAGAGGGTTACTGCCTTCTCCAAGCCCCAGCTTCCTTACAAGGAGAACTGGAAGAAGACGGCACCAACCTACCGGAGGGGTAATTGCACAATAAGATTAGATAGTGCCTATCTTAAGCTGTCTATACAATGAAGTATTGTGAAAAGACAGCTCACATGACCCTACAAGTTATCACAGTAGAGTACAAAGACGGCTGTGCAATCTCAGTTCGTACACAAACTACTGTGCTAAGAAACCACTTGATGTTTTCGATGACGGCCACAGTGCTTGGTGAGTTCTGTTCCAGCATGTCAGGTGGGAAGGCGTGATTTTTTTTTTCCCCAAGGTAGACAATCTCCGAGGGCTCTGACTGAGTCCTATACTCCCTCGTGAGCTCTTATCAAAGTCTTCCTTCTATGCACTCACTTGCAGTCCTCGCTCTCCAGCAGGCCCCGGTACGTGTTGATCTCACACTCCAGCCGGGCCCGGATGTCCAGCAGCACCTGGTACTCCTGGTTCTGACGCTCTAGGTCAGCCCGGATCTCACCAAGCTGGGACTCCACGTTGGTGATCAGACACTGCACCTGGGACAGCTGGGAGCTGTAGCGAGCCTCACTCTCTGTCAGTGTGTTTTCCAGAGAGTTTCTCTGTGGGGGAGAAGACAAAGGCTGTCACAGAGCTGTCCCCTCTAAAGGCTCCTGCATGGCCTCCCAAAGGAGTCACAGGCTTCAAGAGCTAAGGAGAGGAAGTGGCCCCAAGGGCACCCCAGTGACTCTGCCTCCTGACTCCACACTGCCCAGCAGCAGGTGTGGACACTACTCACCAGGTTGTGCTGGGCCTGCAGCTCGATCTCCAGGGCGTTGACTGTGCGTCTCAGCTCGATGATCTCTGCCTGGCAGGACTGCAGCTGCTCTGAGCTGGACACCACCTGCTTGTTCAGCTCCTCGGTCTGCAACAGGCAAGGGCAGAGACAGGATCAGAGCCTGCTTAGGGTCCTGGGGGACCCAGTCCCTGGGTGACCGTGAGCTCAGGTGCCCACCTGTGTGGTGAACCATTCCTCCACTTCTCTGCGGTTGGTTTCCACCAGGGCCTCGTACTGACACCTGGTCTCATTGAGCACACGGTTCAGGTCCACAGTGGGAGCGGCATCCACCTCCACGTTGAGGCGGTCTCCAAGCTGGCAGCGCAGGGTGTTGACTTCCTACAGATGTATATATTCAGAGTTACTCCCCTCAATGAGTCTCAGAAATAATCCTGCCTGTGGAAGCCCTCCTAAGTCTATTTCCTCAGAAAGAACCTTGGAGTGAAGCAGTCTATCATATCAGCTCAAGGCAAACAGTCTCCATGAGCTCAGCTCCCCCTTCACCATTACCCTGCCATGACACTGGCTTCAGGGGGAAATCCCAAGGGTTTGCTGAGCTGCTGCTGAAGAACAGGCTAACAGACAAGTTTCCCAGATTGGAAACTGTGAGACCCTTGAATGCAAAAAGATGGCTGGAACGATTCAGATTGTCTGTCAAATCTTCTTGCTACCAAAAAAGAAGCAAAATCATGTCATAGCACCTCCTAGGAGAAGCCACTCATTCCTCACCAAGACTTTGGAAGAGTGCAGGCAACACTCATCTGCCTTGACTTATTGGTCTTAGCAAGAGAATAATCGGATCACCAATACTGCAAGTCTGGAACTCTACAGCTCTGTGGCCAATTGCCAGCAAATGGAGATGTCTTGGAAACCATACATGGGTTTTTAATGTGAGGCCTATCCTGTCTGAGAACATGGTCCAGTTCATCTATAGTTTTCTCACATCAGGTCTTGATGGCTTTGAAGGGGATTCATAAAAACATACTGAGATTTACATTTATACCCTTAGCTCTGCTTTTCCCAACCCCAAAGCCTGAGGCTGAGTTAGGCTCTTCATCTGGTCTCACCTCCTCATGGTTCCTCTTGAGACACAGCAGCTCCTCCTTCAGGGACTCCACCTGCGCCTCCAGGTCAGACTTGCACAGGGTCAGCTCGTCCAGGATCCTGCGCAGGCCGTTGATGTCCGACTCCACCAGCTGCCGCAGCGACAGCTCTGTCTCATACCTGAAAAAGGACAGGGTCAGAGCAGCAGCTGGTGGGTCTTCCAGACTCCAAACAATAATCCTTGCTAGACGCCATTTGCCTTGCCTTCCTACTTCCTGCAATGAATAGACCCAGGGGACAGAGAGTTCTGGATGCTCCATCAAAACCCAACCTTGTACTTTTCTGTTTTTGTGATTCCTTTTGCTTGGTTCTGCCCCCAACGTCTTTTGCAGAACCATTCACAACTCACAGATTGTCTGCTGTTTGGAAAAGCTATGGAAATCTCTTTCCTTAACTGGAGGTTAAGCCAAAGAAGAGGATGCTGGTGTGAATGCCAAACAACTCACTTAGTCCTGAAGTCATCGGCAGCCAGCTTGGCATTATCTATCTGCACCACCAACCTGGCATTCTCAGACTTGCTGCACAGGATCTGGGGAAGGAGAGACCGCATGAATTAGTGAGCATGAGAAATAAATATAAAACCATCAACTTCTTTAATAGGGTTATTTTGAAGGGAAAATGGGAAAGTAAGGGTCATTGTGAGATGAAAACAAGAAACACTTCTCTACCTCAGGCTGAAAACCATAACAAGTTACCATCATTTAGACATGACAGCATGGCCCCTCACCTTCTGCTGCAGCTCCTCAATGGTCCTGAAGTAGGCCTGGTAGGCAGGGCACACCAGAGGGTCCTGCTGCTGGTTCCTCTCCTGGATCCGACACTCCAGCTCTGCATTCTCTCTCTCCAGCTGCCTCACCTTCTCCAGGTAGCTGGCCAGGCGGTCATTCAGGAACTGCATGGTCTCCTTCTCATTGCCATTGAAGGAGCCCTCACAGAACCAATTGCAGTTGCCCACATTGGCGGGGATGTTGCAGGCCCCGGGCAGGGTGCAGCCGTGGCAGCTGTTGGGCACGCAGGGCCGGGAGGAGCAGCTGGTGCGGCAGCTCATGGTGGGCAGGCAGCAGTTGTATGGCATGGTGCTGGAGGGAGTGAGGTGCCTGGCTGAAGACACAAGAGTGGATTCTCCAAGCCTCGGAGCTCTAGGTCTTCTTCCTCTGGTGAGAATTTATAACCCTTCTACAGAGGGTGTGGACACAGTATGTAACATGTTTCTTCTTTGTACTTCTTCACTGGTTTTCAGACGCCCTCTCCATCCGTCTGTCATTTGCCTCCCTCAGAGGAGTCCCTGGTCCCATAAAATTCTTTACTTGAGCTTCTTGCTAAGTCAGGACTCTTCTTCTGCCATTACACCCATGAAATCGGAGTTCTGCGGTGTACCTTCAAAGAAGCCACATGGTCCAGCCCTGGTCAGCTGGGTGTTGGTCCATCCCAGTGACATTCTTCTGTATGAAGGGATCCTGAAGACCCATAATCAACCTCCTGTCCTAACTAACCTGGCAGAGAGAGAGAGAGAGAGAGAGAGAGAGAGAGAGAGAGAGAGAGAGAGAGAGAGACAGAGACAGAGAGACAGAAATTGCTTGAAGACATTACATTCACTCACAGGCATCAATTCTTGTTCCTGGTGATGAGAGACAACTCTCTGAATGCTGCCGTATTCCAGGCCAAGGATGGATGACTGTGGTGGTGATGATTTGGGCTGATCTGAGCCTTGACTGTGAAGGTTGGAGAGATCTTTGTGGTTTACAGGACCATGTTAATGCCCTCTGTTATCACTTAAGAGAATGGTAGAGATTTTAATAATCGCCTTGAGAACAGAGAAGTTTCTGGAAGGAGAGACAGTTTTGAAAGAGGTCTGAAAAATATTAGCTAATGGGTCAGTGTAAATTCATTTAAACTGTCTAGGAAAAGAAACGTGGGAATAAGGATGTGTTCATCAAACTTTTACATGGGACATCAATCAAAACAGAATGAATGGGCTCATTAGGAAAGTAAAGAGATAACCCAAAAAGGTTAAGAATACAGGTCTGTGGTAGGTAGGGCACTGCCTACTATATGCAGTTTCCTGGATTCAATCCCCAGCAAGGTAAAGAGATAGCCAAAAGGATCTCCCCAGGCAAGAAATCACTTTATCTTAAACTTTATCTTAAAATTGGCTCTGTGTTATATAACATATCCATGTCAGCTTTAACATTAAAAATCACTTTTAAATTTCCAGTTAAACTTTCTAACATTCTGCCCAATTCTCTAAGTTCAAAGTACGTATATACAATGTTCTGTTCTGGACATCCAAAGCTCCAGCCCTACTGATGTGCATACAGATGTTCTACGGACCAAGGGTCCAAAAGTATGAAAGGAAGGCTATGTTATATCATTGAAGCCAAGGGCCTAGATGCTAGGGAGGAAAACACTGAGGTACCACCTATAAGCACAGGATTTGACCAGGGATGGAGGGTCTGGGTGCGGGGAATGGAGGCAAGCTAGAAATGGGTGGCATGGCAGTGGATGGGACCAGAGTTCTGAGGATGAGATGGCCCAAATTAGGAGTATAAAAGTTACGTAATTATAGACACTACCAGATACTGCCTGCATCTCCAGAGCATCACCCCAAGCTCCTGTGGCTTTGGCTGGCAGCCAGAGCTTCTGCTTTACTGTCAACTTATTGTAGTCCTGCTCTCTGTGAGCTTTCATGGCAGTCTTCATGTGGCTGGAGTCTCCGATAAAAGATCCAGTGTCTGCACTCTCCAAGACCATTACCCCCACTTACTATAAAAAACATTGAGATTTTTAAAGGCCCAAAGCACTACAAAGCAGCCTTGGACTTTTAATAACATCAAATTTTCTTTGTTTTTTTCCCAAGACTATTAAAGTGGGAGAAATAGGCGGGTCTGGAGACAGGTACCACCCAGACTTTCCAGCAGAAGGAGACAAGGCCAGCACTGGCCGGGAGCTTCTGTCACCTTCCATCTGGGCTTGGAATGGTTGGCAAGGTGACTGCATACAAAGATGACAACCCATGGGTAAAGACCAGAAGAACCTGACTCCCCCATGCTTGTCAGCCTGCTCCAAAGCACAGGCTCTCCAGAAAAAGAGCTGCTTCCTCAACCTGCCTTCTTCCCATCCAGGGAAGCCTGGCCCTGAGCACAACGGAATGCCTGCAGCTTCCCCAACCCTTCGCTCTTACCTATGGGCTGCCCAGTGTAGCCCCCTAGAGGCCTTCACCAAAGAAGAATGGTTAGGTGTTTATACAGGAGAAGATTTGCCAATTTGGTCATCCAGGAGGGCAGTAATAGAATCCCACAATACAGAGAGATCAAAGAAATGGAGCCAGATGGAGACAAGGAGGAAGATGTCCAACAAGAAAGACAAGAACATTCAGAAGAAAGTATCAAGGGGGAAACATGGACGGGAATCCCGGAACTGTGCAGAGCCGCATGAATCAGACAGAGCTAGCCACTTTCAAATGGGCTAATCTGCAGAGTACAAAGCTGAAAAGTAACCAAGACATACGAAATTGATGGTCAGAAAAACAGCCTACTCTGCTGAGGGCCCTACAAGACCTGCAGACACAGGACCATGACTTCTGAGGTCTCTGAAAGATCAACCTCAGCATCCAGAGCAGAGCATCATCTCCATCATCCAAGTCTCAGATTTGTTTGTAGCTGAAATACACTGCTGTTTGCATTCTGGTGATGCAAACTCCAAGAGCAGCAATGCCATTTTCTCCTTACGAGTACGGAATATTAGAAGTCAAAAGGAGAAAGGAATGGGGACAGTCAGACATGCACTGGCTTCAGGTGTTGGCCAAGCATCTGTCACACTGAAGATGCGGGAAGGGCAGGTTACCTCTGTCATCTGCAACCTACTCCTAGAGGTATCTGGTTTCCCTGCTGACTGCCCTGCAGAAGGTGATGTGGAACAATTCAAGATGGAGACCTCGGGCAGACTGGCTGGTGAGTAAGTACAAGGCTGGCACCCCTTGTCAGTCTAGCCTCCCTTGCAGTGCTTTCAAAATATCGACCAGCTGGAGAAGAGTTGCCTCTTGAGCTAATAAGGGAAATGAGACCCCAGGCATAAAGGTTCCGGGGATCTCACTCAGGCTAGCGGTAGATTTAAATGCTTTCTTGACTTAATTGGAATGTTTTATTTGCATGTTTTAATTCTTCTAAGAGAGACTGAGCTCTCCATCGACCCTCAAACCTGCCTTTCTTTATGTGATTCAATTTAGTTCAAAATACATTCCCTAGGCATCTTTTCTATGCTAAAAACAGAACCGAATTGAAAGAGAAGAATCAGCTCGTAAGGGATTCCCTGGTTGTGGATAATTCAGGCCAATTAGTCCCAATTTGGACCCAAAAAGTAAACAAGAAATAGACAGAAGTGAAGAGATGAGGTATTTTAAAGGTGTAAGGTGACATTTGGAAGTATATAATTTGTATTTAAAATATTTTATATTTATTTATAAACATATTAATGTATTTAATACAGTTTTAAGATTATACATGTGATGTTGTGAGCAGTGACATTTACTGACTATCCACTGAGTGTCTAGCATAGTCCTGGGGACAGGATCATGATGGGTATGGTGTATGATGTGTTCTTGCCCTTCCTGGAGCTCTCCGATGTGCATAATGCCATGTAATTGGACAAGTCGATAAAATATCCTTCCCTTACCCATCACCACTTCTCTCCCAATCTGTCGCTTGCCTCATAGTCCAGTTGGGCCATTTCAATCCCAGTTCATGGTTCTCAACCACAGACTGAAGGGATGGAGCCCTTTCTGACTAGCATCTATTGTTCCCCGTGCCCCCCCCATGTGTGAATGTGTGTGTGTGTGTGTGTGTGTGTGTGTGTGTGTGTGTGTGTCCACACACATGCCCATCTACATACAGAGGCCAGAGGAGAACATCAGGTGTCCTGCTCTATTGCTCTTCCCTGTATTCTCTTGAGGCAGGGTCTCTCACTGAACCTGGAGCTAGGCTGACAGCTAGCAAGTCTCAGTGACCCTCTTGTCACTGCCTCCATCATGACGGGCATATATGATCAAACCAGCTTTTGAGGGGACTTCACAGGGATTTGAACTTGGGTCCTCATGCTTGTACAACTTCCCACTGAACCATCTCCAAGCCCTAGCTCCCAGTTTTCCAAGGTCCATTTGAACTCTGCTTTGTAGGCAATTCATAGGCAAGACTCAAAGGAATTGATCTCATTAGCATTCTAACGCCCCTTAAGAATCTCTTTCTGGTAATTAATTACTTTTCTAGTTGAGTCTTGCTGCTTTAGAGCCCACAAGGAAGGGGTTTGCATTAGACCCATGGTTTCCCCAGGGGTATGTTTTTAAGAAGAGAAAGAGACTTTTGGCAGGTCTGATGTGAGAAATGGTTCCAGGGCTATGGGGCAGAGGAGAAAAATGAGAGACAATGTGGACTATATCCATTTAAAGAGGAAATCCAGAAAGGGAATCAGAGTAACAGAGTGAAGTGGGAGGCAGCATGAGAACCTGTTGATGGGCACACACCACACTGCCCTCTTCAGACCAAAGATCTCATAGGTGTGGAGGACCTTGGAAGACAATGTGAGCAACCAATACACAGGATGTCTAAGAGCCAGAGGAAAGAGAGGCACAAGTACCTTGGGTATAATACCCAACATAAAGGATAGTCTTTGGCTCAGAAAAGCCAATAGTTCTGACCAATGCCGGAAGCTTGGCCTGAAATGTTGAGTTTGTGTGGAGAGGATGTAGAATGTGAGGGGCCCTAGTAGCATGATCTTTTGTGGGACCCTAGGCCCTGGAATGGATGTCCTTCCCTGTGAAGTCTATCCTAGTATTTAAGGGCAATCAGAGTGTGAAGTTTCAGCCACACGTATCTTCACCAAAGCTCTTCACGGTTGCACACAGAGAAAGAGCAATAGGCCAGAACTGAACCTAGGCTTGAGTACCTAGTTTTACCCTCTCCTCTGTGAGCCTGGAAGGAGACTCCTCGTCTCTTTAGGCCTGAGCTCTTCCCCTTGCACAGCGAGGATGATGATGCCTGCTCTGCCTCTCTCAAGGTTGTTTGAAATTCAAACAGGATAAATGATAGTCTTTGTAAATGGTAAAAGCAGTGAACACAGATGAGGGTTTCAGACCATGCTTCTTCTTCCTTGATATGTGCTGTGATTTTTGGTTATGGCATCAAGGGTGGGATAGGGCATGGATTAAGCTTCTTCATCCAATCCTAGTCATCAAAATTGTACTCAAGTTTCAAGCAACTTGGAGATAGTGTGGAATTCCCATTCTTCCCACTTTGGTGTCCTCAATTCAGAATGAGTCCTATAACAGCAGCATCTGCCTTGCCTCAAAGGCAGTGGTTCTCAACCTAAGGGTCACAACTCCTTTGGATCAAATGACCCTTTCATAGGGGTCACCTAAAACCATCAGAAAACATAGATAGATAGATAGATAGATAGATAGATAGATAGATAGATAGATAGATAGATTATGATTCATAATGGTTGCAAAATTACAGTTAAGAAGTAGCAACAAAAATAATTTTATGGTTGGGGGTCACCACAACATGAGGAACTGTATGTATTAATGGGTCACAGCATCAGGAAGGTTGAGAACCACTGCTCTAAGGAAAGGAATCAAAACGATGGTGTAATCACAGTTCTGTCCATCCTACTGACAAAAATCTGAGACTCAGCTTCTGAAAGTACAGTGGTTAGAGCGCAGTTGCTGGAGGATCTGGATCTCATATGCTTCATTCAGTAATCACGTGACCTTTAGTGTGTTACTTATCCTCTCAGAGCCTTGGCGCCTCGTCTTCAAAGTAGAAAACAACGTTGACCGTATGAGATTACTGTGGGGATTAAGTGGGCTTATGTATACAGAGTTATCTACAGTTTAGATCAGTGTTTAGTTAATAGTACGTGTTCAATACATGTATCCTCGGATGAGAAGGAGGTGAAGGATAATTAATTGTCATCACCCTGATTCCAGTGCTGGTAACGATGGATGTTGCATTTCCGGGGAATTTCTTCTCTCTCTCTCTCTCTCTCTCTCTCTCTCTCTCTCTCTCTCTCTCTCTCTCTCTCTCACACACACACACACACACACACACACACACACACACACACACACACACCATGTATAATAATCCCTGAGCCCAGCACTTCTTCCCAGGAAACCAAACCACTTCCCATACAGCCTCCTCACACCGAATCGTCACATTATACGCTAAGGCCAAGTCATTGGATATGAACTTAATAAACACAGGCCAATGCCCCTGAGGCCCCACTGACTCACTTCATACTACCAGAAGAATCCCTCAACCACTGAGTGACTCACCCTCCCTCTCTCTTCCTTAAATGGACAGAACGATGCTTACTTACACTGTCGTGGTGCAAGAATAAGATGGTTTATTTTGTTAGACAGCTTTGAACTTGCTGGATGAGAGAAGCTATTTAAGTACAAAGGAGAAGCAAAAATGGTTGAGTCGGATGCTTGCTGCAGTAAGACTAATCAAGACCGCACTTTCTTATTGAGACTACTGTTGGTCAGAGCCTCAGGCCTGAGTTACCTGTGCCACACTCCACCGCTTAGAGAAAAGAACAGAGTTACAGTGGAGAGGAGGGTGTGACAGCCTGTGGCCTTTCCTCGGTGTCCATGGTATAAGTCCCAAGTCCTCACAAGCGAATCGGTGTGCACATGGACAGTTGTCAGCAGGCAGGAGTCTTAGGATGAGAATAACTAGAGGCAGAGCAGCCACAGTCTAACTTAATCTCCTTCCCTTTACCATTAGAGCTTGAGACTACGGCATTTCTGCAGCCGAGCTCCCTACCAGGACAGGGGCTGGATTAAACCACCAGCAGCTGTCCTTTGTATGTTTCGCGGACAGCTACCGTAATCTGTGGAGTTTATAAAGCAGAGGGTGGGGAGCAGAGCCTGCTCAGGTGCCTGTGGTTTCACCAGTGAATAAGAACTAGCAAGCAGGAGCTCAGAGGGTGGGAGGAGCCAGAAAATTGGCTAGCATCATGGCATGAAGCCCCGCCAAATGCCCGAATGCCCTCCTCAGTGGTTGTAAAAACTTCCTTTTAAATATCTCCAAAGATGTATCTCATCTTTGGTCAGCTGTGATGCTGAGTTCTGGAGACCTGCCTCTTCTTAGCCATGGCTGCCTCACACAGAACTTCCTGATTATGTATCAGTTACCTGTGGGTTCTAAGACAAGGCATCTACTTGAAGAACTCACTTGTAGAACATCACGGGGAACTTGAGCGGACCAGTATGTCTGGGTCTTTCCAGACTGATGGTATGTGAGACTCACCAGTTGCCTCATTTCACATTTTCAGGGTTTTAAAATGCAAAAGAGACAATATCTCCGTGGCTATGGACTCCTCAGCTATGGGGTGCATTGGGAAAGCAAGTCTAAACCTCTCTATAGTGTCTGGACAAACAGGGGCTTACCCTAAACATACTCCTATCACAGGGGCTCCCAAACTTGCACATGCATCAGAATCACCTGAAAGACTTGGTAAAAGAAGGCCCTGGTAACAAACTATAGAAATGATCCCTGAAAGTATAGTCTCCAGAAGAGAATACGTCGTCCCAATTCCTTGTTCAAAAGAAGTTGAAATGCTGGGTCAAAAGAAAACTCCCTGGCATAGAGACAAGATGGCTAATTATGCATGGACTATGCATGGCCATTACAGGCCATGAGCTACTAAAATAGGCCATGAGTTACCAAATGTAATACCATAATTTTAAGATTAAAATTTGCCAAAAAGAAAATGGGGGAATGAAAGACCCTAGCCCTTCAGGCTTACACCCCCAAGCCTCAGGAAAAGAGAAACTTCAAGCACCAGGAAATGAGAAACTAAAAATCTAGTTCCAAGAGCAAGCTGACTTAGCCATTGTTCAATCTCCCCTGCAACCATATAACAATGTAAAAGATTTCTGTTAAGAGATGTGCTCAACTGTGACTGGGACAGTTGCAAATGTTCCAGGAAGGACCACCGTGACCTTTGTGTAAACTCCACTCCTGCCCTGATACCCCCCTTGAGGTTTCAGGAAGAATGTACCTGTTGATGCAACTGTACCCCCTCTGTGATCACTCTGTGATCAGACCATGATCTTGTGAAACGAAATTGTATGGGAATTGTAATCTTGTGGATTTTGTGGGTTTTTCCTTTAAAAGTCTTCATGCGGCTCTTGCTCTTAGGAGCAGGGTTTGCCCTTCTATATAGAAGCTTAATAAATCCTCATACTATTGCAAAAAAAAAAAAAAAAAAAAGGCCCTGGTTCAGAAAGTTTGGAAAAGGCTCAAAACCGTGTACACCCAACCAGTCCTCATTGCTGCTGGTGCTGCTGGTTGGAGATCCATAGCTCCAGAACCAGCCCTCAAGCTTCCGTGAAACTTTTCCCTTCAAAGCGTCCAAAGGATGGACTTTGGACCTCCTTCAAAGAGACGGGGGTTCAAGTCTTGACTCAGCCACTAAGAAGAACAACAGCTCCTCTCTCTTTGCAGTTGTGGTACCCAGGGCTCCTTTGAAGTCACTCCCAAGAGGTCTCTACTATCATACTTGGTATTGACACAATATCAGGGTGTGTACTGGCTGTCCTCACTATCCAGAAGTTTCTGACACGTGTGGATCTTGCCCTGAAGCTGAACCTTAATGCCAGCAACACCTGATATTCCTCTTTCTGCTCTGATGGGCCTGATGAGACCTGGCATCTGGGTCAGCGCAAGGCTACCAGGGCCTCTGTCTCACATAGGTGTTCTGACACAGGAGATGGAGACACAGGTTAAGAATCCCCAACCTCTTCAATAAACCGACACCCTAAGACATTTCCAGGCCCAGAGAACAAGTTAACCCCATGGGCAGTCCCCAGATGCAAAAACTTCAGGGATATGGCCCTCATCAGTCACAAGAGTCCCCTTACTCGGCTTCATGTCCATCCACTCACCATCTGCCTCCAAGGGAAAGTTATTCCAAAGGAGATGAGGGCAAGATTGTACTGTGTCTTGGTTTTTGTGAAGCCTATATACTGAGCCCAGGGAACGGCTCTTGCAGTATGTGAGATGAGCTAAGTCTTCTCCATTTACAAAGGAACTTGACAGCATGTGCTGGGCCCAGAATTGCATGTGTCTGGGGATTTGGCATGGATCTCAGCTCCAGGATTAATAATAGGCAGTATGGTCTTCAACGGAAACACGATGGGTCACATAGTGATCCAGAACAGAGTCGGGGGCCCTGTCTGCTCTGCAGCACACCCCTCGTCTGGGTTTAGAGCCACTGCTGTGCCTCCCAGTGGCTGATCTCCACCAGAGTCCCACTCTGACACCATGTCCCTCCAGCACCCTGCTCAGATTCACAGTAGACTTGTTATTCAACTGAATTCAGAGCATGTCCCCCAGCAGACACTCAAGAACCACACTTGGTACGGGCTCAGGAGAAGGATGACGCACTCAGAGGTCTCACTGCCCTCCACTCAAAGCCTCAGCTCCCACTCGCTGTGTTCCTCCGTGTCTTCTCTGGGCTCTGTGAAAAAGCAGCGCTTGCCCCTCCCAGAAGCCTCCAGGGCTGTGGAGTACTGACCTCTCTCATGGCAAACCAAGAGAGAAGGAGAACCGGTCTTTTCCAGGATGGAGCCTCCTGATAAATTATCTAATCTCAAGTGGCCAGCCCTAGACAAACACACACATGAGCAACACAGACCATATTTATATATACATATGCATTTTATGTGTACGTGTATGGAACAATGATTAAAGAGTAGGAGGCTATGACTTTGAGAAGGATTTGGGGTACACAGAAGAAGTTACAGGGGGAGAGGGGGTGAAAATAACATGAATAAAGTACCACGTATGAAATTCTCAGAACTTCTTAGTTCAAAGTTTTAAAATTTCTGGTCCTATACGCTAATTGAGATGGGCAGAGATGGATACTTTATGGTGTCTGTTCTTGGAGTCACACTCCCTTCACCTGACCCTCTCACCACATCAAATCCCTTCCTGCCCTGCTTATAGATGATATATGCTCAACAACTTTGATCTTTTGTCTCTTTTGAAATGCCCTTGTACTTCTGTGAACTGAGCCTAACTAGTCTGTTCATTATCTGGGAAACTTGAGAACATTTCTTTCTCATGTTTACGGGGTATTTTGTCTAGATATATGTATGTGTACCACATGCATGTAGTGCATGTAGAGGCCAGAAGAGGGTGTCAGGCTCCCTGGAACTGGAGTCACAGACACTTGTGAGCCTCCGTGTGGGCAGTGAGCATGGAACTCTGGTCCTCTGAAAGAGCTATCAGAGCTTTTATCTACTGAGCCATCTCTCCAGCCCCTATTTTTATTGTTTTTAGTTAGTTTACAAAGTAGCAGTTTTCCTTACTATTTGGTACAAGCTTTCTTTTAGTTAGTTCCCTCCTACCGCCCTTCCAGCCAGTTTCCCCACTGTACTATTCTACCTTCCCACCTCCATACCTCATGTATTGCCCCCTCCCCCCGCCTCTCCCTTGAAGCGTTTCCCCCCCCCATCCACGGGCTCTTTTCTAACCGCTTTATGTCTATGCCCACCTAGATACATGTATCCATCAGTTAAAAGCTAGGACCGGCCGGTGAGAAAGGGCATGCAGCATCTTTCTTTCTGAACCCAGGGTTCCGGTTCCCCCCATTTTCTTATGAATTTCCTAATTGTTCGTTAAAGCTGATTAAGAGTCAGTTGAGTATATGAACCACATTTTCATTATCCATTTATCGGTTGATGGACGTCTCTACTGTTCCCATCTCCTCACTGGTGTGGAAAGGGCAGCGGTAAACATGGATGTGCGGGTTAGTGTCCCTGGTAGGATGTGGAGTCCTTTGGGTGGATAACCAGGAGGGACATAGCTGGCTCACACCCTGCAACTGATTTCCGCAGCAGTTCTACCAATTCGCATTCACACACCAGCAAGGAAGGGGGGGGGCTCCTCTTCTCCTGTAAACTCCCAGTATTTGCTGCCATTTTCTTTTCTTGGCGTCATCTACTCTGACTGGGGTAAGATGGGATGTCAAAGTCATTTTAATTTTCATTTCAACAACAACATTTTAATTTTTCTAGTCTTTAAATATGCTCAGAGCATCAGATACTTTGTGAGTTTATTTCTAAAACAAAGAGCTAGTGGCTAGTTGTCCAGTAAATCCTGGAAAGGAATAGCCAGCTGGCTTCAAGACTTTCCAAGCTGAATGGATCACAGAGTCCTCAAGTTTAGGACTTTCAGACTTTAAAATCCTTCAAATAACTTCCCTCCAAGCATATGTCTAGTCTAGAGGTTCTCAACCTGTGGATCACATATCAGATATCCTGCATATCAGATGTTTACATTACAGTTCATGACAGTAGCAAAATTACAGTTATGAAATAGAAACAAGATAATTTTCTGGTTGGGGGTCACCACAACATGAGGAACTGTATTAAAGGGTCACAGCATTAGGAAGGTTGAGAACCACTGGTCTAGTCTGTCATTTCCCAAGGTAGTCCATGAACTCCCACGGCTCAGTTTCCCAGGTTTTGACCAAGACACTGGGACTCAGAAATAACCAGCAGCAAGCCCTGCCTTAAGGCGCTCACAACACGTGAGAATGGTTTGTAAGTCCTCTGTGCACACACAGAACTGCCTCCTGGCTTCACCTGCCTCTTGCTCTCTTCGTCCTTCCATTCACTCGCTCAACAAATAATTAGTGCCTACGCTCGCCTGGCAGGTGCTTGGGCTGGAGGCTGGCGATATGTCAGCAAAAAAAGTGAGGGAGCTTTTCCTTTAGCTTATCTACTTCCTAGTTCTACCAATGGGACCCCATAAGGTCACTGGGCTTGGGAGAGGTTAAAAAACCATCTACTGGAACTACTTAGAACTTGAAGATAAGGACAACTTGCACAGGTAGAGAGGACAGAAAGGTTTTCTTTGCTATAAAAGAAAAAAAAAACTGTACCTGTATGAAAAAAAAAATGAGTAGTTCAGAATGCAAGTTTGCAGCCAGCCATAGGCCTACCCTAATCGTCGGACCACTGAGGAAGCAGGTTCGAGTGGGACAAAAATGTAGACAAGAAGAGCAGACGTGGTGTTTTCAAGTCCTGTGAAACTGAGATCTGTGTCCAGCTATGCTACAGATGCAGGCTGCTTCCATTTTTGCAGCTTCTCTACCAGTGGCCCTTGAATGTCAGCCCAGGTCAGAACGGCCAGGACTCATGGCGCTAGCAGATTGCCAAGCTGGGATTTCTCTCACAATACATTTGAGGTCAGGCCTGAGAGCTCCAGCAAGGCTCCTGACACTGATGCGGCAGGACACAGGACCACAGTTAGAGGGCATGACCACTGCTCTGTGGAACAGGTCTGCTCTGTAACGACTCTTAAATGAAACATCAGGTACCCATCTGATGAGACCCAGAGGAAACAATGACTGAATTGTGACCTGTGCATATATATCATCAGTTCAAGAGCTGGGGATGTAGCTTCGTGAGTGACAATTTACCTAACATGTACAAGGACCTGGGTTCCATCCCCCGCACCACAAAAAATAAATAAATGAAATCTGTGTGTGCACTGTCTTCAAGACCATAAACAAGGTCTGTTTATTTCACTAGTTCACTCCTCATGACCAAGGCTTGTTTTATGAGAACTTCTAAGATGGAGGGAGAATAAGAAAGGAACTAGAAGAAGCCTGGTGTTGTTTATTAAGCCTGGCGTGGGAGCAGGAGTTATAAAGAGCAATGTTTATAGAGAACAGATGAAGGAGATGTGAGGCAATATTATTAACATCTCTTATGTGCTGAGGATCACAGTATTTCACTGAATCTCTCAACTTCTCTCTCTCTCTCTCTCTCTCTCTCTCTCTCACACACACACACACACACACACACACTCACACACACACACATCATACCTTCTATATTTTCAAGGTTGACACATACTACTATAGAAATGTTGACTACTTCCAAAGTTCTACCAAGTTTGGTACCCTGTGCTCTGGACATTTGTTTCATGCCTTAAAGATCTGCTACAATGTTGTACAAATATCCCTGTATAAAATATAGAGATATAGCTCAGTGGTTAAGAGCACTGGTTGCTCTTCCAGAGGACCCCCAATTTGATTCCCACTACCCACATTGCAGCTCACAAACCATCTGTAACTACCAGGGGATCTGAAATCCTCTTCTGGACTTTAAGAACATCAGGCATAAAAATAGGGTGCATACATACATTCAGAAAAAAAACACTTATACACATTTTCATTATTATTTATTATTATTATTATTATTATTATTATTATTATTATTATATAAAAGAGCTCAGAGTAGTTGTGAGTAACTTATCTGAACTCCCAGAGTTAGAAGGAAGGCACAGACCTTGGAATGCCAGGCCAGGTCTGCCTGGCTCTCAAGCCCAAGCTCTTTTCCATCTTCCAGGCAGCCTGAAGGGATCAGAGAATAAATTCTGGACTGAACACCAGTCCAAGTGAAGTATCAGCCATCCAGAGCCACCCACTCAGTTCGTTCAGCAAACAGACACCAAGTTTCTGCTCTGGGTCTCTCCCTCAGTGGGCCAGAATTACATCTGGGCTAGAATAGTCCCTAGAGGTGTCTGAGCAGATGAGAGAGATCATCAAAGGAGCAGTTTTCGACAAGTCATTGGGTACCTACAACGTGGGTGCTCCCAGGATGGAAACTGAATCTCTGCTGTGAGGTCCCTTAGGCCCATGACAAGGCATCTCCCACAAATCTGCACTCCTGAAGTAGGACACAAAAGAACAGCATCCATGTGCACAAGGTGGATGTGGCACTAAAATGACATTACAGGAACAGAAGGCGCCACAAGGAGCTGAAAAGGGCTGCATGTGGCAGAACACATCTGTAATCCTGACCCTGGGAAACCCGAGGCTGGAGAACCAGTGCGAGCTTGAGTCCAGCCTCATCTACATAGAAAATGGCAGGCCAGCCAAGGCTGCATATCAAGACCCTGTCCAAGTCACCAGCAGCACTGCCAGGAGGAAGGGCAGGAAGGTCCGAGACCAGAGATGACCTGGAGCTGAGCCATTTGAGTACGGGGGATCAGAGAGGGAGAATAATTAAAGTGGGGCTCTGGTCTTTGGGGACAACCATGTGCTTGAAGAGAAGTAGGAGGTCAAGGGAAAGCCAGCTGGAAGGGAAATGTGCCATTCAAGGAGAGATGAAGGCCTGGGGCCAGACAGGTGCCTAGGAGAGATGTGGACCCACTGAGGAATTTTCCTCTCCTTCCCGCTTCGACCTTCTCCTCCTCTCTCCTCCTGGCAGGCAGATAGCTCAGGGGCTCACATCTGAATAGCAGCCATGATTCTCACCAGGACAGTCTGTGCCCCAAAGGGGAGGTAATGTTTAGAATCTCTGAAGCAGGTGGCGGGGAAGACATTTCAGTTACAGGGAGTGTCTTTTAAAAACAAGCATAACCTGTATTCTAAATGAGCTGTCTTCTGGCCTTGACGGGAGTTTGGCATTTGTGGTTTTTAAAGTTAAAATAACATTAAGCAAGATGAGGGTTTTTTTTTAAATATTTATCAAATGGGAAGGCATAGTTGAGAAGCATTGAATTAAATGAGGAAAAAAAGGAAGATTACAGATGATTCACCAAGCTATGCCTCTGAAGCTTACTGTAAGGGCTCATGAGAAGGAACAAATTTGATTGTGCTCTGGCCAGAAAGATGAAAGGAAAAAGCAGAGATAGGTGAAGGGTTACATATAACTGCCTTAGGCAGAAACATCATAGAACACACAAACATGAGAGGGGGGGGGGGGGGTGAGGAAGAGAAAAAAACACACTAGAAATTTTCCTAGTCCAGATAAGTCAGTATTCTTGGCTTTCAGTGGGAGCAGAAATGGGGCCTTCCCCAGAGTTCTCTCACTAATTAAAATGTCCACTCTCGGGGCTTACAGAGCCAGCCTTTCTACTTTCCTGGGCTTTGTAGGTAACAATATATAGACTCAAAAACCCCACACTCTGGGAGGCTCAACAAGTGTTATCATGTAAAGCCTAGAAAGAGACAGCAAGGCATATTATAAGTCACCCTTTTGGTAGCAGGGGTGGTGACCTGAAGCCTGAGGGGCCTGACCTTAGATGGCCCCAAAGTAGATCTTATCCTAAACCAAGGGAGTAAACGTCTCAGAGCAGCAAAATCAGGGCTGCCTGAAAACAACAGGCTGCAAGCCTTGTAGCCAAAGCAGTATCTGCTGCCACACCTAAGACAAGAAGATGCAGCCTGTGAGTGTGCAGTGATGCAGGGAGGCCAGAGAGACGGGCGGATGTACACATGGGACAGTCAAGCTGTAAGGGGAGAGGGGCTTGGGATTTGGTACCAAGGACATCCCTTAGCTCTCAGGGCCCATCACATGGAAGGGCCATGGTTGGGCCTTAAATATGATCCTTCTAGATTATTCGTTAGAAGGAAGCCCACCAACAGCCCCTTGAACATTCTTTTTTAAGTGTTTGTTGTTGTGTGTTGTATATAACAATGGGTTTCATTAGGATATGTTCATTTATGTATAAAATGTATTTTGATCGGGTTCATCCTCTGTTACCCTTTCTTGTCCCCTTTCCCGCCCCCATTGATCCCCTTCTTCTTCCCAACTCCTCCCTCACCTACTTCCACATCTTTTTGTTTATTTTGATGACACAATGGATTTCATTAGAGTTGCTTACCAGGGTGACCAAAATTGACAGGAACACCAATCTCTGGGCACGAACACAATTACTTGTAAGGCAATTTGATGGGTACATTACACCCCCACCCCAAGACATTCTTGACTTGTGACAACACAAAAGCTTCTTTTCCTAGTGTCAGGTGGACCACTCAAAATGAGAAAAAAAAGGTTCCAGTAACAATCATGGTTATCGAATCAAGAGCTATGGTCAAGCTTCCAGGCCACCAACTTAGACAGCTAGGGCTCCTCAAGCTGGCCCTGGGAATGTACCTCTCGGCTCCTCTTTCCTGCTGGGAGAAAGTCCCCGCTGGTTCTCCATACGCAGTATCTACTGGGTACCTTCCACCTGCCAGGATACATTGTAGGAGTTCCCCCTCGACCTAGTGGAAAGATACTGCAATAATTCTACTTCCGCCAGCGAGGACTAGGTGTCGAGAGGCCATCGCTGAAGTGACTCAAGCGGGCAACACCAGGGCAGGATTTGAAATCAGCTCTGCCTGACTCTAGCAAGTGTTCTCTCTCCCATATGATGGTGCCACAAAGAAAGACGAATTCTGCTTTGGTCTTGGCCACCAGGTGCATATATAAGTTAGGGTCTGAGATTTTGCTCTTGTGGATGTACTCTGTGTCTGCCAAAACCTGGAGTGACTGGCACAGTATAGAAAGCAGCCTCATCTCTCAGGACGACTTCTCCACCTGCCATTCAATCGTGGCCTGCTGCAAGCCGTTTTGTTCTTTACCAGAACGCTGCTTAGGAGGTCACAGAGACGTAGAGGGCTCCAGTGGCGACTGCAGTCCTCAAAGCCAGAGCTTGTGGGGCAGCAACAACAGAGACTCGTATATCTGCGGCAGCGTCTCTCTAAAGGAAAGCACATCTTGGGAAGTGAGCCAGAACCAAGACAATTGTCCCCAGTACCCATGCTGGGCCTCCAGGCCTAAAGAATTCCATGCCTCTGTGAAAAGGGCCAATTTGAATGAGAGATAAAACTTGGCAGCTTGACCAAAGCAGTTCTCAACAGGACCAACCTCCTTTTAAGTAAACTGGAACTCTAGGGGGGTGAGTTTGCTCTTGGATGAAATACCAGGAGGCCAAAGATGCCAAGAGCATGGTAGGGACATGTTAGTTCTGAGCTGTTCTGAAGGAATTCAAGCCTGGCAACAGGCATCGTTTCCTTCCACCGGCCTGTAGAGAACTACAGACACAGCGCACATCCAGAGTCAGGAAAGAGCGTTCGTCCAGAGACTTAAGACCCCAGCACCCCAGCGGCAATGGCATGTCAACGCCGATGAGGACCCAACCACTTGAGGGCCACCACATGAGCAGCAGTACCAAAATGACAGCACCTGATACACAGGGCGGCTTGCAGTGTGATGCAGGCACACAGCTTCATCTTAAAAAAAAAAACCCGGAACAACGGACTAGAACCCAAATCCAAGAAGAGACGCTGGGAACAACATGAGCTTTAATGAATGATAACTGCATTATTGCCACAATAATTTAAAAAAAAAATTTTTTTAAGGAACGACAGAAAGCCACTATTTGAAAGTATCTGCTACTTGCATTTTAGTAGAAATCTCTCCAGGGCAGTCGGGTCTTTTTGGAAGGAAGCTTAAGAAAAGAGGAGATAGGCACATCTTGACCCCAGTGCCACCACCATAATGTCCTGCATTGGAACTCTGACTCCAGAGTCATCTCCCAACACCATTGTGGAAGGGAGGCTAGTGGCTGATAGAACACAGCTTGAGAGAAAGGCAAAGGAAGCCGATAACCAGCAGGGATGAGGGGAGGCTGCGCAGGGGGTGAGGGGAGGCTGCAGGGAGAGAGAAAAGAACGAGCTAAAAAAAGGAAGTAAGAAGATGCGACAGTGGTAGACAGACAAGACGAGCCCCCAAAGACAGACAAGACGACCCCCCAAGGACCGAATGGCAAGTGTGCTATCAACCAGACACTCAAACCGAAGGAATCCGTGCTGACAGTTCCACCGCCACTTGTATCTGTGTCCTTCAGCATCCAGGAGGCCGGGGATGGGGCCACAAGAGGACATGGCTATCATTTATGTAACATTGTCAGCACAGGAGTGCATGAGTCACTAAGCAAAGATACACATGAAGGTGTGTGTTCCTTGTGCTGAGATCTGTGAGCACTTCAGTTATCTCTGAGGAATCACCTGACAGTCAGGTATGTGGTTTGGCCAGGGCTCTCTTAAATGACATACGTGCAGTACTCACTCTCCAGAAGGCTCTAGAACATGTTAATCATGCTCTGCAAGTGGGTTCAGGTGCCCAGCATCATCCAGTATTCCTAGTTCTTTGACTCTAGTTGAGCCCAGAACTCAGATAGCGGTCCCTCTGTATTGCTGATGAGGCTCTCCGCCATTCAGGGCCACAGTTTCCCCATCTTCATGTAAGAGTTCTGTACACTAGGAGCTGGAGATATTACTAAGCAATTAAGAGCATTTGCTACTCTTGAAGAGGACCCAGGTTCAATATCCAGCTCTCACATGGTGGTTCCCAGCTGTCTGTAATTCCAGTTTCAGGGAATCCAACACTCTCTTCTGACCTCCACAGGCCCCAGACACACATGTGGTATGCATACATACATTCGGGCAAAATACTCATATACATAAAATAAGTAAATCTAAGTTTTTAATTAAAATTCTATACTACTTCTGTAACAGGAAGTGATAAAGTAGGAAACTTGGGTGCCACCAAATTCAGCCATGAAGATCATGGCAAAACTCAAATTCTAAAGGCTTATAAGACATCTCTGGAGGTCTGAAGTCATCATTGCCAATACCATAAAGTTCTCACCATATGTTCCCAATACCCGACCAAAAACAGAATCCAGAAAAATTGTGTTGAATGAATGGTTGAACCTCACACTTCATTCTAAAGAAAGTAGAGTTAGCTTTTGTTGGGAACTCTGCCCTGAATCAAACTGATTTGAGAGCAAGGCTGCTCCAACTCAGAGACAACCAGAGCCTGAGCATTGCCTTAAGGTTTTTCAAGTAATTTTTTATTTTTTATTTTTAGACTATAATATAACATTTCCCCTTTCCTTTTCTCCATCCAACCCTTCCCATGTACCCTCTTCCTCTTTCAAATTCATGGTCTTATATAAGTGTGTGTGTTTTCCTAAATTTATAAGTACATTCTGCTTAGTCTCTGTACTGTTACTTGTGTGTATATGTTTTCAGAACAGACCATTTGGTACTGGACAACCAGTTGGCATGTTCTTCCCTGGGGAAGACTACTCCCCCCTCTCTCAGCATTCTTTAGTTTCTCCTGAGTTCAGGGATCATTTTTGGAATAGGGCCAAAAGGTTCTAACAGACAAAGGCACAGGGTTGTCCCCTAGAACTTCAGAGAAGCTACACCCATGAAGTCTCACTGACAGGGCTGCCTAAGCATGACCTGAATAGAGATGACACCAATAGGCATCCTAGGATAGAAGGGAAAAGCTCATAAGATCTCAACCCCAGACAATGAGCTGACTTAATTTTTAAAGGATCCATTAGTGAGCCTTCTGGAGGATGTTACCACTGGGCAGCGGCATATATGACATGGTATGTGTGCTGAGGGGGAAGGATGCAAGTCAGGATGGCTGGGATTGGTGCTCCACTCCAGAGCACTCAGCATACGTCTCGACTCCAGGATCGCCAGCAGGCAGAATGGCAGCTGCTAGGAGTGAGATGTGACCTGTGGGCTGATGCCTTCAGCCTGAAGCACAGCAATAATAACAAAATAGCAGTGGTCCAGAGCAGAGTCAAAAAAGTCTCTGCCTGGGCTCGGAACCGTTGCTCCACATTCTAGCAGCCACCCTCCCTCCCCGCCACAGCCTCATATTCACCTTGCATCTCCTCCACCATTCGGTGCAGGAACCACAGTAAACTTAGTGTCCAATTCAGTCGGGAATTTGACCTCTAGATGATGCCTCAGAGTTTGAAGTTCATTGAGAAGGACAGAGGAATAGATGACTAAAATGAGAAAGAGCTTTGACAAAATATAGAGCACCTGGACTTGTCCCAGGGCAAGCTAGAGGGGGCAATCCTATAAACACAAGCCCACATGAAAGTCTGACCAGAGGTCCAATGGGAAGAGACATTAAGATCGTCCTAACTCACAAGGCAACTCTGCTGTAGAGGAACCTGGCCTCTTGGACCATGGAAGCCTTTTCTCCTGATATTAACTGAACATATACTCCAATCAGAAAGCCACAGGACACAAGGATGTTCTCTTGTCTATCCTAAACCCTCCTGCTGAGTTTGAGCTCCCAGGTCTGCATCTGTTTGGGGTTTCTCTTTGTAACAGAGCTGTCCCTCCTTCAAAGTCCCCTGTAGGGCCTCCATGTCAGCCAGGCTCAAGTCATCTAGGGTATTTATTTATTTATTTATTTATTTATTTATTTATTTATTTTTTAACTATTATTGTATAGTATGGATATTTGCCTGCATGTACGTCTATACTATATGTATGCCAGATGAGGGCATTAGACTCCCTGGAACTGGAGTTATAGAAAGTTGCGAACCAGTATGTGGGTGTTAGGAACTGAACCAGGTTCTCTGCAAAAATGCCAAGTGCTCTTAACTGATGCTCCATCTTTCCAGGCTTCATCCAGAATCTTATCCAATCTACCACAAGTCTACTTCTACCAGCTGATGCAGGCAAGTTCACTCTCGTGTGATCTTAATTAGTTTTAACTGTCAATTTGACACAGTCTATAGTCAACTGAGAAAGAAGTCTTGACTGAAGAACTAGCCAGATCATATCTGCCTGTGGGCATTTCTGTGGAGGATCATCTTGATTGTTAATTGATGTAGGAAGACTAAGCCTGTGGGTGGCACCATTCCCTGGACAGGTCATCCTGGGCTATATAAGAAAGTTAGGTAAGCATGAGGCTGTGAACAACCCAGCAAGCATGTTCTCTGTGATTTATGTTTCAAGTTCCTGCTTGAGTTCCTGCCCTGACTTCCCTCAATAATGGACTCTACTCTGTAAGTTGAAATCAACTCTTTCTTCCTCCAAATTGCTGTTAGTCAGTGTTTTATCACGGCAACCAAAATCAAACTAGGACAATGCCTGTATCACAAGAATGCCAGCAGAATTCTTTTTCAGCTGCCTCTGTTGCCCACACCCTTCAGCATCATATATCTCATTTGTTCACTTGATCAATACTGGATTCTATCCTGTGGCTCTGGAGCTCATGGACAGGACATGTGTTATTACATCCCTTGACTAGATGGAAAAGCAAGGCTCAGAAGAATAAGCAGGTTGTTTTAGAATCACATGCCTCAACGCCAGCAAATGCGCAGACTCAAGTTAAGTATTCTGACATCAAATGCAAGGTTCATTTTACCGTACTAGGTACCAGGAAGAAAGATGGCCAAAAGAAAATCATTCTCTTCCTTTTTCAAGTAATCATTACAGTTTTTGATACCAAGGCACACTGATGACATTTCTTCTCACTGATGATTTGGCCAAGCATCAGTGGCTTTGTCAAAAATCTAAGCACTCCGACAGTTTAATCTTGCAATGATTTCATTTTCTCCTGCTTACAAAACAAATCTGCGTTATCTTCTACATGTGAAGATGTTGGGGTGAAATGGCTCTAATCTAGGATATATGTCTTTATCTTTTGCCTCAATCCTTTTCTTCTCTTCCATGCTATATAATGTCCATTTCTAGAGATGAGCTAATTAACATTAGGAAAGAAAAGAAGTATCTACTTTCTCATTGATTCATTCATTCATTTAGCCAAAAAAAAATTTTTGTTTGTTTTTTATTTTGGTTTGTTTTTTGAGACAGCATTTCAACTATGTAATCCAGCCTGGTCTCAAATTCATGATCCTCCTGCCTCTGCCTCCCAAGTTCTAAGATAGCAGTCATGAAGCACCATACCTGGTCCTCAAAAACTATTTATGAATGCCTACTACAGGCCAAGAATAGTGGCAGGTGCAGGGAAATAGAAAAAGAAAATGGAGTCCCAAGACTCCCTTCTCCCTTGCCTCTTGGGAGAAGCTAGCTTGGCATTGTCCACTTATATAAGCACCCTGGCATCCTCAGCCTTACTACATAAGATCTCAGAGACACAAGAAGAACATTCACATTCGAAGCATCATGTTCTAAGCTCCAAGTCTGAAAGTATCCACACTTATGTAGACTCCAAAAACTCAAAAGACAACTCAAGAAGTCAAAGTTCCTTGAGCCTTAATAAGTGGATTTTGCCTGTCATGTCTTTCTATCCTCTTCAAAGCCAGTTAACCCAAGTTCTTCCAACCTCACTTTGGGCTAGAGCCAGATGTGGAAAGAGCACTATCAGTCCAAAACCACACTGGATTCGTGACATTTTTTTGAGTCTTGGGTGCGTTTCTTCAGCTCTGCATTCTTCCTCTACAGATGATGCACCGGGTAGCTTCCCAGGCATCTTTCACAGATCCCATGGTCCCCTTCTCATGGCCTAGTAGGCTGTTTCAGTGTAATCTCACAGATTCAGATACTTTTTGGAATGTTATAGGTCCCTGGCAACAAACAAGCAGCTGTGTAGCAGACAGAAGCTGGATCTGCCTAGGGGGCTGAACTCATCCAGTCCTGAGCCACATGTGCTGAGGTAACCAAGAAGCCCAGAGACAAAGACAACATCAGTAATGGACATGAAAAATCTTGATATCTTCATGCATCTTGAGGCTGCCAGGAGGTAGGATAAGCTAATGCAGGAGGAAACTACAGGGCTGTGTTGAGATTACTCAAACCAACAGAGAAGGCCAAACCACTGGTCAAAACTTCCCTCGCAGTCCATTTATATCCCATCATAACTTGGCTGGCATTGGTGAAAATGTTTTGGTATCATTGTCTTAATTATCTACCTAGTCTACCATCACATTAGGTATTAGGTTTACCACCCTAGTCCCTCTCTTCATTAAGAAATGGTGAATTTGAGGAGTCACTTGAGTTTCTGATGATATTAGATTCTCCATGGGAAGGTCAAATTTTTACATTAATTTTTAGAGAAGAAAATTCTTTTAGCATCAGGTCCTTGCACCTTGATTGGGTATTCACCTGTTTATTGATGTACCACATGGAAACATGAATATCTATTCCTGTTATCCTTATAGTGAGTGACAGAGTACTCTCTTAGACTAAGCCTCAACCAGCCTAAAACTTTCTCCCTAACCCTTCACCAAGAGCCCCTCTGTGAACTCGATGACGTGACAAGAGGGATGAAGATGGAGCATGAAAGAAGGGAGCTTGAAACCCTTCCTCAGACCTATGTCCATAAAGCTTTCCATGTGGGACCTGACTTCAGACAAGTCAGTCTCTGGGGGCAGTGGCTCAGTTTCTTTCCTGTTTCTCTGTTCAAAAAAAAAAAATTAAGCAACTCAAGGAGGAAAGGATTTATTTTGGCTCATAGTTCAAGGATACAGTTCACCATGTTGAACCTGATGGCAGGAGCCTGAGGCAACAGGTGCATCTGTGCTCGGAAAACAGAGAATGATGAATCTCTGTGTCAGTTAGCCTGCTCGTTTTTATTCAGTCTAGGACCTAAGCCCAGGGAATGGCACTACTCCCTTTGAGAGTGGGTCATCCCATCTCGGATAACCTAATCATGATGCTCTCCCACTGGCATGCCCAGAGGCTGACCTAATCAAGACAATCCCTGATGGGTGTGAATCCAGATCCCATCACACTGGCAATCAACATCAATCACCACAGGCATACATCTACTGAAGACTACAGTGGAGACCTGGGACCTTGAGATGCTATTTTCAAACACCATGCTGCAACTAGGTATAGTGAGGCTGAGGCAGGAAGATAGCTACAAGTTCAAAGCCAGTAGGACTATGTAGTGAGTTCAAGAACAACCTAGGCTACTGAGCAAAACCCTATCTAAACAAAACAAAGCAAAACAAAACACAGTATTGGACCATATAGCTATATCTCAGCCAGTAGGAGAGAAAAGTATGGAGTTGTAAACTACTTCCTGGACAGGATGGCTACATTACAGCTTACATTTTTTTTATCATGGCTCCTACTGCTGGAAGACACAGGGAGTTCTGTCCTGTAAAGAACATCACCCATCATGCATTGCAGTAGATGCAAACACTTACAAGAATTGCTAGAACATAGTCCTAGGTGTTAAGAAATGATACCCTGGAAAATCATAGGTCAAGGAAACCATGAAGATCTAACAACAGACCAGGCCGAGCAAATCAGTTCAAGGTAGCCAACTCTTTAAGCTATGCTGAATGGAAACACCATCCTTTCAGCTCAAGTTAAGTAAGAAGTCATTTATATTTTAATATATGCTTATTTATAGTTAAGAAACACATGCTGAACAAATAAGGAGATACTGTTTTCTCTTTATCTGATTTTTAAAGTAGGATAACAGCACACAGTGCTGGCAGGAGTAGAAGTAAACGGGTCCCATCATATTTTGTTAACAAGATGTAAATCAAGGCAATCATGAGCTTTCAATCCTACGCTCAGTTACAGGGCCCGGGGGCCCACATAGGCATGCTGTGAGCCTCAGAGATGCTTCCAGAGGCATCCTTGGCTAATCTGCAATCCATCCATTGGGGAGAGGCTTTGTGAAACTCATTTCACTCTGAAGGGAGATGGTTAGAAGAGATTTCAGAAGATGGATGGGAAAGCTGGAAGATCCTTGTATTTAAGACTCTAAAAAGGTGGGAGAGCCGGGCAGTGGTGGCGCACACCTTTAATCCCAGCACTCGAGAGGCAGAGGCAGGCAGATCTCTGTGATTTCAAGTCCAGCCTGGTCTACAGAGCAAGATCCAGGAAAGGCTTCAAAGCTACACAGAGAAACCCTGTCTCAAAAAAAAAAAAAGGTGGGCTGTGAATCTAAGGAAACCAGGTAGGGCCTGGAAAGGGTGGAAACAGCTGGTTAATTCATGTGTCACTGGAAACAGCCCTTCTCTTCCAGTGATGTACACTTCCCTCCTGAGCATCCCCTACTGTTTCTAACACTAACACTGAGCCCAGAAAGATATGGATCCATGTAAGGTCACTAGCAAACATTGAGAAGATGAAGTCAATACAGTCTAGGAATGTAATACAGATGTAGGTTTGTTTTTGCACGTTACTGGGAAAGGCCTGTGTCTGGAAGGACACTTCTCTAAGCAGTCTTTGTCATCCTCCAGGGCAGTGTTCTTAACATTCAGTTTTCTAGCCATTAGCATCAATATTGCCTGGGAACTTGTTAGAAATACACATTCTCAGGTCCCAGACTGGACCTACTGTATCAGGTTGAAACTAACAGGTAGGGTTTGCACAAGTGTCCGAGGAACTAATCGGTGATGAGATGTGATAATCACTCTCTGAGCACAGAGAACAGTCCTGCATACAGGGGCAGGAAACATCAAGAACAAAAGAGCCTGTCTATCTGCTAAAATGCAATGCAAACCACTTTCAAGCTTGGGAGTGCATGAGACCACCCTGGGCAAGTTCTAGGAAGTCTGATCCCCAGCCATGTTAAGGTCAATGTCATCAGTATCCTTGCAAGTAAAATCCAGATGTCAGCTTTCCAGAGAGCTCCGACTCCAGTGGAAGCTGAGAAGTAGTGACTTGGAAGGCTGAAAAAGGAGGATGGGAAAAGGCCTAGAGCGGAAGGTAATTCTTTGAAGATTGAGAGTGCCAATTCAGGCCTCCTCAGAGATTTTATTTAAGCCGAGGAACTCTCCTTTCCTCTTGGGGCAAATGAGGATTATAAAATCTGATTCAGGAGATATGGAGGAGAATTCACATCTCACAGAGTGAGACTTGCTAATGGAACTGCTTGTCTATGAACAGCAAAAGGCTTTTTTCCCATTACTCATTGGTCTTTAGACAGTGCCTATTTATCCCACTGGTATAAATAGCAATACACCGAGGAAGAATTAGTAATGTGTTTGCTTACAAGGTCTTCCCCACACCCTTGAGAAGTCTGGACTAGAGCCCAGACATTGGGGCTCAGCAAAAAACTGCCCCCCCCTTGCTGTGGGGCAGATATCTTCTACATGAATGCCAGGATTAGAGCGTTGATTTGGATGAATGATTGAGGCCTAGGTGGGTAGGGCCCACACACCTGTGATACGTAGAGACTCATCTAGTATGTCAATCATCTGCAGAGAACATGCATTCTCAGAGAGGGAGGAAGCACGTTTCCGCTTAACTCTTCTTTGGTATAGACGTCCATCAAGGGTGGAGCTCCCAAAGCCTTGCAGGGTGAATATGACACCCTAGAGCAGGTGAGAGTGGGAGCTGTGAAGAAAAATTCTCAGACAAGATCAAGCTCTCCTAGAACCGAGAGGTAGTTTAGGTCTGGGGAACTCATAAGCAATCTTGGAGCCACCTCAGCCAGACTCGCAAGCTATAGAACCCCTTTTCCTGGTTCTCACTAAGTCTCCCCTGAAGCACCACTCTCCATCTGGGGTCCTCTATCACTCTTGACCAGTGTTACATTAGAGGGGCTCCCTAGACGGGGTCCTAGAAATTTGCACAGTTCCCAAGGCCTGGTGGCCAGGCTGGAAAGATGGGATTTTTTTTTCCTCCTTTGGTCCTAGAGCATCCCATTCTGGGTTGCTGAACAGGCTAAATTGGGGGTTTATAAATGCTCTGCCCTCAGCCCCATCACTCACTAGGCATAGAGTCCAAAACTAGACACCCTGGGTCCCCATCTAAAAAGGAAAGCTCCAGAATAGACTATGCACTTGAACTCCTGTGAGCACAACTCAAATAAGAATCATATATTGCATATTGAAACTCAGAATATATATACACATACATACATACATACATACATACATACATGTTGAGACCTGAATTTCAGGTGAAAATATTTCTCTCCATTCAATTTCACTTCAATGCCTCTCTGTCTGCCTGTCTGTCTGCCTCTCTCTCTCTCTCTCTCTCTCTCTCTCTCTCTCTCTCTCCTCTCTCCCCTTCTCTCTGTCAAACACATACACACATAGAAATTCCTTTTTAATTAAGGCAAGCTTTATAATGTGGCAAGGAATCAACAAGGAAATGCCACATGCCCAACACATCACGGATGCTCCAGGCACCTGTGCGCCAGTTCCCCCCTCACCCTGTTCCTCTACTGAGTCATTGGCTAAAGAGAAAACCAAAAGGAAGACATAGGAAGAGCAAGGAGACTCTCTAGGGAGCCACATCTGCACTGCTACAGCTGGGCACCTGTGACAAGGGGCCCTGAGTATAGCACCTGGTAGAGGGCAGCCAGCACACATCTCGTAGTCTCCTATCCATCTACTTTAACACAACTGCTGAGCAGAACCGGGCTAGAGACCAGTGTGGCCTTCTCTAGCACTGCTCTCCCCAGAAGGTCTTTATCTAGGAGTAGAGACAAGGCCAGCTGATGGTTAAGAGGGCTCTCTCTGCTGAGGACGCCACTCAAGCACAAACCAAAGGCCTGTTGCTCTTTCTGGTCAACCTTAATAGGCTTCTACCATTTTCTAGCAGCTTACCCCTTTTCACGGTTCTCTCTAAGCACAGAGTCACTCACTCAGACATCCCTGCTGAGCCTCTTGCCTACCTGGACCAGACTCATCCTCCAACACCTGGAACAGCTGTTTCTGTGGGCCTCTATCAGCTGGCACAGGCTGACACACCCAGGACCTACCGTAGCAGAGGCAGATGTGCAGCCAAAAGCGTTCTGATCAGCAATCTTCTCTTTGTTCTTCCTTGGCCAGGCACTGAGATGTCAGCTTTTACTGAGAGAGTTCACAGGTTTGAGGCCAAGATAATTCAATCAGTATCTGTCTTTGAAATGGGTGCCGGGCTTGAAGGCTGGACAACCAATAAGTAGAGTTCTGGGGTTGCTGCTTGCCCAAGGTTACGTGGAATGGAGAACCTTCAAAGAATTCTTCACGGAGGAGGGATCCTTGTGACATCTAGAGCCGTGATCCTAGGAAAGTGATTGCAGATTACAAAAGAGCCAAGTGTCCAGCTATGACATCTCAGAGCTTTTGTTCACCCACTGTGAGAACAGGTTCAATATGTAAGTCATACCCCCAGCACTGCATATTCAGAGCAACTCTTGAGCAGTTATAGGCTCCTAGCTCATAAGAGAGAAGGTGCCAGCATTTGAATTTTCCATTGCTGCTCTCTTGATAAGGTGTCATATTATCTCCTTAAGGATAATCCTTTTTTCTCTTTTCTTTTCTTTTTGTTTTGTTTTGTTGTTTTGGTATGGTGTTTTTGTTTTGTTTTGTTTTGTTTTGTTTTCTTGAGACAGGGTTTCTCTGTGTAACTCTGGCTGTCCTGGAACTCACTCTGTAGCCCAGGCTGACCTCAAACTCAGAGATCTGTCTGCCTCTGTCTCTCAAGTGCTAGGATTAAAAGTGGGTGCCACCACTGCCTGGCTTACAGGTAATTGTTATTGAGGAAGTTCAGCTCTATCCTTTGAGTCCCTCCTAAGGTCTAGTGGCTTTCCCTCAGATGCAGCAGGACAAACCCAGGGGCCTCTAGTCTCAGGGGGAGAACCCCTAAAGAGCCTACACAAGACCAAGGGTTATAAGGCTAGAGAATCCAGTCAACCACTGTAGGAGGTATTTTCCTCATTGCTGCAACCAAGCCCCAGACAAGAACAACTTCAGGAAAGAAAGGTGTGTTTGGCTCACAGTTCAAGGGTGCAGCCCATCATGGCAGGGAAGGCCTGGAAGCAAGACCTTGAGAAGGCTGGTCACATTGTAGTCGTAGTCAGGAAGCACTGAGAAATGAACATGAATTCAGCTGCTGGGCTCATGTTCTCCTTTTTATTCAGTCTGGGACTCCAGCCAATGATATTGGGCTGTCCAAACTCAGGATAGGTCTTAATTAAACTTCTATTGAAACACACTCACAGATGCCCCTGGGGTGTGTCTCCTAGGTGATTCTGAATCCCATCAAACTGGTAACCAAGATTAACCATTACATCACTTACATTAAACCAACTGTCATTGTCATTGGGGGGAATCAGGAGACGGGAACCCAACAAGAAGCTGTAAGTTCCTCGGGGGCATGGAGCAAGTCAGTCACAGAGCCAGGGCTGCTCTCCGGGCTCCTAACTCCAGCATATTGTTTCCATGATACCATAATGAACCAATATTTCCTGCTAAAGAGCCAGGTAGCACTCCATACAGTCTCGGCACTGCAGCAACTCAACTCCACCATCAAGACTCAGAGCTGGCACAGGCAATATGGAATTGAGGGCTATGGCTCTGTTCCCAGAACATTTCATTAACCAAAACCCACATCAGTAGCCTTTGAGAATCCGCTATCTTGTGTAGACCCTTGTTCTACACAGCATGATTAATAAGGGTGAAAAATCAGATCCCTCAGAGTATGTGAGAGACCTTCCATCTGATGTGGTGACAGAGGGCTGAGGGAGAGCCTGGCTCTTGGTCATCACTCCAGAACTGGGCCCTAAGCTGGAACACTGGGGTCTCCACTGAGACAAGACTGAAAGGACATCTGGGTGTTCTGAAGTCATGCAAGGCTGCCCATGGGCTACTCTTGATGCTCTTGAAGATTGGGCTTCAGAGTGGCTCCAAAAGATAAACCAACTGTCATTGTCATTGGGGGGAATCAGGAGACGGGAACTGGCTGCCAGAGTAGATTATCTCTAACCACCTCGTTGAGCATAAGTATTGCTATAGGCTTTTTATCCCAATGACTCTACAAAGCAAGTATGGTAAGCCTGGAGGCTGCGGTGCAGAGACCAGGAGATTTACCAAATCCACACAGCTTGTGAGTAGCAAGATTGGTATTCTAGCCCAGTATTTCTCAAGCCAAAGCCACTGATCTTCTCCATTGTGCCGAGATGTCTATTGTATGTGTGCTTCCTCATTACAGCTAAAAAAGATACAGTTATCTTAACCAATTGTTCAAAAAAACAGACATCAAGTGACATAAAGGACTTTCTAGTTAGCCAATTGAAATCATTGCATTAGAATGTTAAAATTTATAAAACTCCGTAAGAGAATTTGTTGTTGTTGTTGTTGTTGTTGTTGTTGTTGTTGTTGTTGTTGTTTTGAACAGACTAGCCTTCAACTCACAATCCTCCTGCCTATCTCTCAAGTTCTGGTACTATAGGTCTGTGCCACCATGTCCAGCAAGAGAATTATTTTATTATTAGTGATTTCCAGTAATAACATGGGAAATGTAGTTTTATCATCTCTGAGACTTTGTATCCATCTCCTGATCTTTCATGAAGTGTCACCCTCAGGCCAGATAGTCAATGCTGCCAACAGGCCCTCACCCCCCAGAAGAGGGACTTTTCTCTAGGACAGTGAATGCCAGAGCCAGGCAGAAACTAATGACTTTGGGGAATTTTGTGTCTTTGAGAAGTCACACCTTTTCTTCCTCCAACCCCACTCTAGAAGGACTCCAACCATCTGTGGAAATTTCTCCCAAACATCAAATATGACCAAGTTCTCATTACTTTACTGTGTCCCTGCCTATATTTCCTATAAACCAGGGTTATTGAAGCTCAAAAGCTTTGCTATGAAGAAAGAAGTTCCTCTGAGAAACCCAGGTGAGGGACATGCCAGGAGGGCCTGGTGCTTGTGGGGCATCAATATTTCCCAAAGCCCATGCCCATGGCTTCTTGACCCATCAATAAGAGAAACAGGATAGGCAGGATCACAGTCATCTTGGGGGTACCACCCAGCCATGGAGGGCCCGATTGCCGGTTTACAGCAGGAAGCACATTCCAGGCCCTGGTCTGTGGGATTTGGTTTCGCACTTTTAAAATTTTAATAGGCATCTGGGTGGTCAGACAAGTCTTGGCGAGTTGCACTGGCCCAGGAGTGAAGACAAGGGCCTGGTTGGATTAGACAGTATATGTTGGGGAAAGGAGCCTACAGAAGCCCCCAAATGGTGTAGAAGGGCAGCGACTCCTGGCTTACCTAGACTCCTATGCAACTGTTCCTGCTCAGCTCTCAGCTACAGCCTAAGGGATGTGCTTGCCCTCAGCCAAACATGCAAGGATCTGAAGGAGGTGGTCTCTGATTTTTGTTGTGTTTTATTTTGCTTTTCTTCTTTTAAGAAGACTATACTTGCAAGGAAGTTTCAGCATCTTGGAAAGAATATCTTCATTCTTAGGGAACCAAAGTAAGCAAAGGGGAAATGTTTATTGCCCTGAAATAATAATAAGTCTCGGGTTCTTGGAGAAATCATAAAGAACTTGGAGACATGTTGGACTTGGCTAGAATCACTCGGCTTCCATTCTGTCCTGCTGGTTGTGTGTCTGTGAACATATCTTTCCTTCCCTCTGGGTCTTAGACTGCTCGTCTGTGAAATGGGAGAGGCTGGGTCCCATGGTCTGTTTGCTAGGCTCCTTCAGGTCTGGCAGTCTGGGGCAGCTCAGAGTGAAAGCACTTTCTGTGGTTGTGAGAACATTGAACTTCTGCACTGTTCTCATCAGTAGCATTTAGGACAAGGCACACACAGCCACGTGGGTTACTGCAACAGAGGGGCTGATTCCTCCCCCAATTTATTTAATTTTACCTAATTAAAATTTTAGTAAGCATGTATGGCAAGCACATTGGACAAAACCGGTCAGGATTACAGAACCAAAGCTTTGGTATACTCTATGTAAGTGTCTCAAGCCAAGGATGATGTAAGAAAGTTTTGCAGAGAAAAGATTCCTGATCTGTGTGCAGCTGTGAAGAATTCCAGCTCTACAGTCACCCCTCTCCCTCAGCACCTCAGCACATTGAAACTTTATCCACTTACCACAGCTAGTCCAGCAGTGTATTTGTGTCTCTGCTGTCAGGCTAATGGCCTTGTCTGCCAGGCAAACATGCAGGATCATGTCTGGAGAGCCCCCAGGCTGCTATGGGAGCCAGTCCACGATTCATGATTTCTTGGCAAGGCCAGAGAACAAATACTTAATAAAAACCCCACTCGGCTCATTAAGGAAGAGCTGTATGTTCCGAGAGTGAGATCTCGGCTCTTTCCTCCTTTACCTGCCATGGCCAGTTCACTGCCAAGGTCAGTCCCTCACAGAGTCTCTTACATTGAATCCTTCCCTTTTTCCAGGGTCGTCTTGACTGCCTTGTTAAAGACCCTGTTAATTCCTCCATAGACAGTTGGTGCATGGCCCTGTCTCTCAGCCATCCTATCTATACTCTTTGGTGAAATGCTCTAAAATACCACTCAGGTCATGTCATTCTTGGACCCAAATCCTGCAGCAGGCCTCCCACTGTCTTTGAGAGAGAAGGCAGATTCTCTATGGACCCCCAACCCCCCGCTCAGCCCAATATCTTCTTCCCTTTGAGTTTTGTCTCTATTAACTGTTCACCCAGGAACCTGCTGCTCCATTTATGGAGCTCTCAAATTATAGGGCTCTCAAATATGACCATTGGCTCCCTGAAGATCCTCACGCTCATACTTATGCTCTGTAGATCCCGTTCAACCTCCCCAGCCCATCTCAAATATCATTGGCTACAAGAAGCCTTTTGTTACCCCAACCTACTTCTCCCCCAACCTACTTCTCCCATCTTTGCCAGTGTTTATTCCTTCTTGGTAGGAATTTGCGTGGTACTTAAAACAATGATGCCATACAGCTAGGCTTGGGTTCAAAACTTTTTCCTTGCATGTAACCCGCAACAATGGATCTACTCCCTCTCTGTGCCCTGATTTCCTGTGTCTCAAATGAACACAATAGCAACTGGCCTTATGAGGTTGTCATGAGAACTACCGCACGCGTTCGTTTTGATGATATCCTCAGCAAATCACGACAGATAAATGCATACTAAGTGCTGGTGATGCTGGTGCAGGGCCCATAATCTTAGCTACTCAGGAGGCTGAAGTAGGAGGATGGCAAGTTCAAAGCCAGCCTGAGCAATTTAGTGAGACTTGGCTAAAAAGGTTGTTTTTTGTTTTTGTTTTTAGAGGAGGCCTGGAGGTGCATATGGCTCCACGATGGAGCACTTACCTAAGATGCATGAGACCCTACATGCAGTTGCCAGTAGCGCCAGAAAGGAATTGAGACAGCAATCACTGATGCTGTTCTCATGGTTGCTTGGTCCTTGCTGAAGGAGTGGAGCCTCACATGCTCTGCTCTTGGCTCCCTCTCTAATTATAAGTGTCTAGATGGGGAGGAGCACTTGCATTGTTTTTCCTGGTATCCTCCATACCCAGCTGTAGCTTGCAAACACTGAAGACTCTGAATGTGAATTGATCAGGCATCTCTCAGTAAGTGTGTGACTTCAGGACAATCTTTTAACCCCTCTGGCCCTTGGCTTCCCCCACTAAAAAGTGGAGGAATTTTTTTTTTTTTTTTGCAAGATTAGGTGAGGCGAAACTAGAAGTGTCTGGAGACCATCGTTTGGTTTAGCCAGTCTCTGATGCAGACCCCACACCCAGCAGCACTCCCTGAAGACCTTATGGATATATGATCATATCATGCTGGCTAGATGGGACCAGGAGGTGGGTTTATTAGGGTATTATTCTTAATTGCAGTTGTTTGGCTTTGGTTTCTGGCACGGCCATCTACCTCCTTTCTCTCTTTATTCTTTTATTGCTTGGCTCTGGATTTCCTGGTTTAAACAGATTTGTGGTATGCAAGCCTTTTTTAGTGAATACCCCTTGAGTCTGTGAAAACAAGAAGGGCCGTAGAGAGCTGGTTCAGTGGTTAAGAGCACTTGATGCTCTCCCAGGGGACCTGAGTTGGGTTTCCAGCACCTATATGGTGGCTCACAACCATCTGTAACTCAAGTTCCATGAGGAATCCAACACCCTCCTCTGGCTTCCACAGACACCAGGCATGTGGTGCACATACACACAAGACAGGCAAAACCTCATTTAAAAATAACTGATACTTTTACAAGAAGAGACATAAGAATATAAAACATGGGTACTCTCTTCTTAAACCCAAATGAACAAAGTTGGCTCACAAATACACCACTGTGAGAGACAAAGAAATACCAATTTGCAGGGCCATTGAGTTAAGTTTTATTTGCAGCTTAATTGAAAACAAGTGCACTCCAAGAAAGCATGGGAAACCGGAAACATCACCGAAGAGAACCTTCTGCCCATGGGAATAGAGGCAGCAGCTTTGAAGCAGTGAAGGCAAGGGTACTCCCTGCAGTATCAGAATGTGCTGCTAGTGTCCGCTTCCTGATTCTGTTCAGGGCCGTCTAAGCTGGCCCCACTCTTTTCATGGTCTCAGAATTGTGGTCAGGCTTGGTGTGAGGATCTCAGGTCCCCCCAGGATCACCCGCGGAGGGATGCTCAGAGGCTTCAGTAGCGACTCTGAAGGCAGGCGAGCAAGGCACACAAACAGTGCGGGGCACACAGACTGAGCGGGACACCCCAGGGGAGGGTGCACAAGGCTGGCAGGAGGGCGTGGAGCAAGGGTTACAGGGGAGCCTGGGAGAAAAAGTCACAGAGGGGAAGAATTAGTGGAGGTGCCCCACTCTTAACAGACCTTGACAATGCTACCCTCAGACACCTCTCTAATGGCTGCACATCTCCTCCACCTGGCTTTCCATCTCCTTCATCTCTGCCTGTGCTACCTCTGTGGCCTCCCAACTGATCCCTACCCTCAACTCCACTCTTACCTCTCCTTCTAAGCCCTGGCAGATGGATGGCCAGAGGGGTCTTCAGTAGACAGTAATCTAATCACGGCCCTCCCCTACCTCAGACTTTCAGTGGCTCCCACTTGTGCTTGAGACAAGCGTTAGCCTCTTTAAAAGACGTGTGTGTCCTACTCCCACCTCTCTTCACAATGCTCAGGTCTGAGCTCTAGCTTTCTGCTAATTCCTCCATAAGCCATCCAGCTCAGGCTGCAGAGCATGTCTCCTCTTTCTAGAACCCTCTTCCACGGCCACTCACTTAACTCCTTCCCTTCTTTAAAAGCTCAGCTAACTGTCACATAACCCCTGACCCCTCCCTAACTCAGTGTTAAATCCCCCAGTGGCACCATATAGTTTCTCCCGTGGTAACAGCTAGTTATTTCGCTATGGTCCGTCTCCTCTACAAGACAGTTGTGGTATGTGCGCTCTGTACACCTGGCACAGAGCAGGCACTTCATAAGATTGTGTTGAGAAGAAATTATAAATGGGTGTGGGATAAGCACATGGCAAAAGGAAACAGGATGATCTCAGAGACTAAGAGGCTGGGGAACAAAACCAGGAACAACACACTAGACGCTGGGAAGTGACCAAACAGCTCAGAGGCCCAATGTGTAGCTTGAGGGCCACATTCACTCTTAAATGTACTTAACGTTGCTGGCACCTTTTTTTTTTCCAATTTGTTAAATATATTTTAAATTTGGAAACTTTGAAGCTTGGAAAAGATACAAATCCCAGCTTCCCTTACACAGCTGGAAGACTAGCGGCACGGGATCTGCATCCTCTGTGTGGAAATGGCCTTAAGGAGCCAGCACCACCCTCCTTGAGCACAGCACAAGCTCCCTGGCTGCCACAGTCCCCACGGGTCCCACATCGTATGTGGATGTTAACAACCTGGTTCTTGCAAACATGTGTGTTTACAACACTTGCCTCGGTGGGATAAGATTCAGAGTAATAGAAAAACAAGACAAAATCCTGGACAAGAAATTGCTACAAGGGCTGATGGATGTCTCAGTCAGTGAAGCGTTTATCATACAAGTGTTAAGACCTGAACTGGATCCCCAGAAACCTATGTATGATCAGACATAGTAGCATGTGTCTGTAGTCCATAGTGCGAGGGGAGGCAGAGGCAAGACCATCCCCAGAAGTTTGTGGGCCAGCTAGATTGGTGTATGTCATGGTGAGCAAGAGACCTTGTCTCAAATGAACAGAAACCCTAGGTCATCCTCTGACCTGCTCACAAACACACACACACACACACACACACACACACACACACACACGTTGCACACATGAGCTGTAACACATGCATTTCCACATTCATATATATCGACACGTGCATATGTGCACATACATGCATGTGAATACACATTCAGGGATTTGGGGCAGGAGAGATTGGTCCAACAGCTGTTAGCACACACAATGACCACAAAACCCTATATCCAGACAGCTGCCAGGTCTGGCTGATCATGCTTGCAAGACAGTGGGGAGAGAAACCGCCAGTGATCTCCCCATTGCTCCTGAACACTGTTCCTGCCTGGCTCCCCTCCCACTCAGCCCTTCTTGCATCTCTCAGGATAATCTTCCCAAACAGGAGCTTTGAGTTTTCTTTGGCTCAGACAAGAAACGTCTAGCAGGCATCTGATAGTACCGAATCCAGGGAACCAAATCCTATTGTCTCTGCATTCCAGATGTTTACCAGCCAGTGGAGAGATGAGCTATTACTCAGGTTCTACCATTCTCTCAAACCATAAAGGCCTCTGATGTGCCACTGTGTCCTTTGTAGCTGTCTATGAATGAGCTCCAGCTGACCATTCCTGCCCTGCTGTCCACCAGAGTCAATCACATTAAGTTACCTCCTGTCTTTCCAACACCCTCAAACTTCTCCCACCAGAATAGCCTCCAGTGGTCTGTCTGCCTGTGCCCTGACAGATGCAACAATCTGAAGGCAGATGTCCTCTCATCATCTCCCTCAGTATTCTCCATGATGCCTGACACACAGTAGGCTCTTGAAAGGAGTTTGTGAGCTTGAAGTGAAGAAAAACGGACTCCTGTTGTGTGGTATTTTGTTCGTGTTCTGACAAATAAAGTTTGCTTAGAGTCAGAGGGTGGAGCTAGCCACTAGTAAACCATAGAGGTCTGGAGGTCTGTACAGACAGGAGACAGAAAGTGATAAGGCAAGGCAGAGACAGGAAGTAATAAGGTGGGACAAAGACAGGCAGTGAAAAGGCGGAGCAGAGACAGGATCTCAGCCTTTTCTGGTTGGAGGATTCGGAGAGGTAGGAAGTGACTGTGGCTGCTCCCATGCTTCTCTGATCTTTCAGCTCTTACCCTGATATCTGACTCCTGGTTTTTATTGATAAGATTATTAGATTTATGCTTCAGAGTCCTCTGGACCAGATTGGGGATGGTGACCTAAACATCATCACCTGGCTTCCTTTAGAGCCTGCCAGATTTCTGGTGGCTCCTCAATCTTGGCAGACTCTAAGCTCATGTCCCTTGAGTACTGGTAGATGGACCTGCTTCCTAGACCCCCAGCCAGCCCTGGTGGACACACCCTACAGAGCCTCTCCCCAGAAACTCACTTGCTGTCCTCACTCTCCAGCAGGCCCCGGTACGTGTCGATCTCACACTCCAACCGGGCCTTGACATCCAGCAACACCTTGTACTCTTGGTTCTGTCTCTCCAGGTCACAGCGGATGTTGGCCAGCTGGGACTCCACATTGGTAATCATGCATTGCATCTGGGAAAGCTGGGAGGTGAAGCGAGCCTCTGTCTCCCCCAGTGTGTTTTCCAGAGAGTCTCTCTAAGGCAAAGGAAAGACACAACTATGACGAGGCAGCTGCTTTCCATGGCGTGACATGAGAAGAGCCATGTCTTTGGTGCTGTGAATGGCCCCTCTCCTCTAAGCCACTGTAGACACAGAAGTCCAGAAACAGGTCAAGTCATCTGTGCCAGGCTAAGCATCAGGTATGTGGTAGAACCAGAGTTTTAAACCCAAGTCCTGAATTTGCTCCTATGTCCCTGATTCCTTCTATGCAGTTTGGAGTTGGAGTTCATCAAGTATTCTAATATGACATTATGTTTTTCTGACAGTTTTCACATGAGAGCCCTTTAAAAAATACCCAGGCCCAAGCAAAGCCTCCAGAGACTCTGGTTCCATTGGTCTAGACTCTAGACCAATAATCCCAACACCTAGGATTTTCTCTAGGTGTCAGAACTATTTAATCTCTATAGGTGACATTGAGAACAAGGGGTTGGAAGAACAGGCTAAGTAGATAAGAGACATGTTGGAGGAATTATGTTTACATGCAATATGGAACATGTCCCTTTATCTCTTGAGCTGGTTCCCGAGAGAAACCTCCCCCAAAAGGAGTCAGCTGTGGGTACATCCATGGTAGCTGAATCTGGTTATCCTCCTGCCCCTCCTAACATTGCAACCCATACCCAGGGCTTTCCCAGATCCAGAGCTGAGAGGTACCTGCCAGCAGCACTCACCAGGCTGTGCTGAGCCTGCAGTTCAATCTCCAGGGTATTGACCGTTCGTCTCAAATCAATAATGTCTGACTGGTAGCTCTGAAGCTGTTCAGAACTTGTGGCCACCTGCTTGTTAAGCTCTTCCATCTGCAGTGAAGAAAGGGAGATGGCTGAGAGTCCCTTAAGACCCTGAAGAGCCCAGCCTCCTGGGAAAGATGTGCCCACCTGCATGTTGAACCATTCCTCTACATCCCTGTGGTTGGTCTCCACCATGGTCTCATACTGACATCTCATCTCCTCCAGCATCCTGGTCAGGTCCACGGGGGGTGCAGCATCTACCTCAATGTTCAGGCGGTCCCCAAGCTGTTGTCGGAGGACACCAACTTCCTGAAAAGACACAAGACCCCAGGCAGGTGTGAAAAATGCATACACTATAACAAGAGATGCTGACGAGCTCAGCATTGGGGAGTGGGGGCTTCGGGGACTGAGGTCTACCCTGCAGAGCCTCAGGGGTCTTCCAGCTCCAGCTGAACACCCCAGGTGACACTTCCTGTCACTTGGGCAGAAGCCAAGTTCAGGGGCAATTGTTTGATCCACTGGGACTAAGATGGGAAACCCACAAAACCCCTTCTCCTTTCTTCATCACGCTACCAGTCCTCTTCTGACTTTACTTAGTTGGAGGTCCAAATGAGAACAGCGCCCCCCGTCCCAGGCTTGCCTGCCAGTGAGAGAAAGTTGTCGCTGAGGCTACCCAAGTATGTGATAATGCCTCATTAGTGACTTCTTGGTGCCGTTCCCAACTCTCTGGTTTAAGTGGGATGAGTCAGGAGCCCCAGGGCATTCAGTGAGTGCCTGGTGACTGATTGTTATTTTACATTTAAGCCTACGGAAGCCTAGCCGGAGTCCAGAGACACTTGTTCATTCAAATCCCAAGTGAAAGGTGTGAGAGTCGACCCAGAGAAGGAAGGCCAAAGAACCATAGAGCAAATGGTCCTTGCAGCACATGGAGCCCTGTGAGGAAAGGGGAGAGAAATCGCGTCTGTGGCTTCAGCTTGGATATCTTATATACAAACAGAAGAAACAGAGGTGGGCAAAGACGGAGATAGAACAGAGAGGAAAAACACTGAAGTTTAGCCCTCAGAAGAGGAGGATCTCACCCAGTAGTCAGCCTGACAGACACAGACAGTCTCTGTGTATGTTCTAGACCATAAACACCTCAGGCCCCACTGCATCGTTCTCCCTCTGGGATGAAGCCCTCACCAGAAGGGCAAATGCAGTCCCTGCTAGAGAAATTTGGTAGTCACTCTGGTCCAGGAAGTTCAAAAGAAAAAGGTGCACTTCTGAGCACCTACCAAGTGGTAGGCATTTCATGCCTGGGACCTGGGTCATATCCAGGATCCATGTAGTATCATTAAATCTTCCCAATAACTCTGAATGGTAGTTAGCCCTGTTTCATAGGTGATGGGGATCAGAAAACATACATGAATCCACATGAAGTCACAGAAACGATATGTGGTCCACCTGGCAGTGTCAACCCACATCTATTCAGCTCCAAACCCTATGCCGTTCCCATGCCGCATCCCAGACCCACGTTTGCTTTACTTTTCTTAACTTTTCAGCTCACCTCTTCATGGTTCCTCTTAAGGCACAGCAGCTCCTCCTTCAGGGACTCTACTTGAGCTTCCAGATCAGCTTTATTCAGGGTCAGCTCATCCAGGATCCTGCGCAGGCCATTGGTGTCTGCTTCTACCAGCTGCCTCAGGGACAGCTCCGTCTCATACCTACAAAAAGGTCAGGGTCAACAACCAAGGGGTGGAACGGTATACAGAACTCAGGGAAGGCCTTGAAATGCTGGCTCTGTCTAGCCCTGCATGAAACCAATGGAGAGCTAGCCCAAGAGTACATGAGGAAAAGACTCCCTACCTCCAAGTCCCCTGCCAAACTCACTTGGTCCTGAAGTCATCTGCAGCCAGCTTGGCATTGTCAATGTGCACAATCATCCTGGCGTTCTCTGCCTTAGTGCACAGAACCTGCCAACCAAGGCACACCAAGTGGGTCCATGCAGGATAAAAAGAAGGAAAAGAACACAGTGGAGATGGCCTGGTTTCATTTCTGTTGCTGTGATAAAATACCCCGACAAAAAGCAACATAGGAGAAGGATTTATTTGGCTTACAATTCTAGTTACAGTCCATCATTGAAGGGAAGTCAAACAACTAGTCACATCACATCCACAGTCAAGAGCAGAGAGAAATAAATGCATAGGTATGTGCTTGCTTGCTGCCTGCTTGCTTGCTGCTTGCTTGCTTGCTCTCAGCTTGACTGCTCCACTCTTATACAGTTCAGTAACCCTTGCCTAGGGAATGGTGCCACCCATCGTGGAATGACTTCCCACCTCAATTAACACAACTTAGCATCACCAAGGAAGAGAGTATCAGTGAGGTATTGTCTACATTAGGTTAGTCTACAGTGGGCATGTCTGTGGAGGATTGTCTTAAGATAATTGAGATCCTCCGAATGCCCCATTATGGATGCTGTGAGCAATTTGTAAAGGAAGAACCCTGTTCTGTCTGAAAACAAGTCCTTGACATTTACTGAAAATTTAACAGATATAGAGGCTATGCCAAATGCTGGACCTGCATTGTCTACTGAATTCTCTTAAGTACCTCTTTAGATACAGACCATTATTCTCCCCATTCTACAGATGATGAAACCGGTGTCTGGAAAAGGAAAAGGGCCTCCCAAAGCTATGCAATATGTCAATGATAGACCTGAATAACAGTTCTCTTCCTGCATTAAGGGCTCTGGCTTAGTGTCCAAGTTAGGAGATAATCCTATGCCCTGGGGAGGTCTCTATTCCCTGAGCATAACTGGAAACATTAATGAGATTTATATCTAGAGTACTGGCTTTTCTGGATGGCTCTCCCAGCTAGTCTGTTCACAGCCCACCCTCACCTTCTGCTGAAGCTCCTCGATGGTCTGGAAGTAGGATTGGTAGTCGGGACACATGGTCAGCACCTGTGTCTGGTAGACATCTTGGATCTTGCCCTCCAGCTCTGCGTTATCCCTCTCCAGCTGCCTCACCTTCTCCAGGTAGTTGGCCAGGCGGTCATTCAGGACCTGCATGGTCTCCTTCTCATTGCCATTGAAGGCACCCTCACAGAACAGGCCATAGGTACCCATGGAGCTGGAGACACAACTGGTTGGCCGGCGGTTGCTGGGTTGGCAGGAGCTGGACAGGTAGGTCTTGGAGAGGCCGTTGGCTGGCCGGTAGGTGGTAGGCATGCAGATGGAGGGCATGCACTGCATGGGCTGACAGACATAACCCAGGCACAGCTCTGGCCTGCTGCCCATGTTGCTGGAACAGATGGAAGAAGGTCGGGAAGTGCTCTGGAGAGAGGCTGATAAGGTGTCAGTGACACAGCAGCTGGATGTCATGCTAGGGAGGTCCTTCCCCCCCTAGCAGCCCTGGGTATCTACAAGACTCCATCCCGCCCATGCCTTTTTATACTCTTGGAGTGAAGGGGCTCACAATGAATAGTCATCAGGGAAGTGGGAGTGTTGATGTTTACACTCAGTCCCAGAGGAAGCCGATAATTAATTTGTAATTTGGTTTCCAATAAGGAGTTCCTTTCCTCATAAAAGAGGCCAAACTTGTCATTTGGCTAAAGCAGGACTCTAGGTTCTTGTCATTGGTCACTCGGGGGAGAGCATCCAAGCACATCTTCAAAGGACCAGCCCCATACCTGGGCCCTCATTACCAGGGTGTGGCAGCAGGTACTGCCACAGCTTGTCCTCTGTTGCCATGGACCTTGCCCACTGCACCCCCGCCTGCACCTGCCTCAGGGAAGGCTGCAAGACAGTAGAAGGGTAGATGCCCCTTTAATGAAAGCATTCCACGTGGGAAGAGACCTGGCCCCTTCTCAAGGAAGTGTGTGGGTGACAGAAGCCGCCTCAATACTGCGGTATAAACCTGAAGTGAGAGGAAAGAGAACAGAGGCTTCAGAATGCAGCTAATCCTCCCACCTATGGGAAGGACTTTTCATGGAGGAGAGGAGGAAAGGAAGGAATAAGCACATAGGCAGCTAAGTTAGATGCAAATGGGAGAGGGAGAGGTGAGGCACTTCTCCTCCGAAAAGCAGTTCAATGTCATGAACACCTCCAGGAGGCAGAGACTCTGTCTTGACTCTCTCTGAGTCCTCCACTTGAAGGTCGCTGTCCCCATGCCATGTTCAACTGATGTCTGTTGAGACTGAGGTTGAATAAGTTGGAACTGGTTCTCCTTTTACTCTCTACAGTGGTGCATAGGGAGCGCTCAGTTTGGGACCCCAGTGAGTGGAAGCCCTGTAAATTGGGTCTCAGAAGAGGGATGCTCTATGCTAAGCCAGGAAACAGGGAGCAGGTGTCCCTGGTTACAAAGCCTTGAGCATTCCCTTAAAGCAGTGGTTTTCAACCTTCCTAATGCTGCAACCCTTTACTGCAGTTCCTCATCTGCAGTGACCCCTTCAACCATAACATTATTTTCATTGCTACTTTGTAACTGTAATTTTGCTACTATTATGAATCATAATATAAATATCTGATATTCAGGATATCTGATATGTGACTCCTGTGAAAAGATCATTTGACCCCCCTCCAGGGAATCCCAACCCATGCATTGAGAACCACTGCCCTAAAGCAACATGATGAACTAATGCTTTGCAGTCCCAGCCATGAAAGCTGTAGGCTCACACACCTCACATGTTATTTCCCCACTTTTGTATTCATTCCTGTATTCATTACTTTCCTCGTTGCTACAACAAAACACCTGAAAAACACAACTCAAAGAAGGAAGGCTTGCAGTCGGAAGGACTACAGCTCATCAGGGCAAGAAGGCTTGGCAACGGGAGCTTGAACAGGCAAAAAACAGAGAGAAATGGATGCTGATGCTCAGCTGGTTTTCTTTTTATTCCGTTCAGAACCCTAGACTGTGAAATGGTGCTGCACATGTTCAGGGTGGGTCTTCTCACCACACTCTAGAAACACACACTAGAAACACCCTTGTGGACACGCCCAGAGGTGTGTCTCCTAGGCGATTCTAAATCCCATCAATTGTCACCAGAGACTGACCATCACACTCTCTCCTCAATAGAAGTTGGGCTACAAGCACGTGCCCTACCTTTCCAATTACTTCCTTTGGAAGTGTTGGCAAGAGGACAGGAAGTGGAAAATGCCACCCAGCCCTCTCACTGTTTAAGAGCTCAAAATAGAAACCCTGCCTTCTGATGTGCGCTGTAACCTATAAAAGCCACCTTGTCCCCTTGCGTCCCAGTTTCTTCATGAAAATGGTCTAAAATGATCTCTCAAGAGACAGGGCTTCAGCTCAGTGTTACAGTGCATGCCTAGCATGGATGAAAACATGGGTCCCACCCCCGCACTCTCATGGCCCTCCCCCAAGAAAAGAGATCTTCCAGTGTGATCCCCTGGAACAACCATGATTTCAGTAGCTTTGTCTCAATGGACAGTTTAGAGGAGCTGGTGATGTCAGGTGGGAGGAGGCATGAGAGCTACGCCAGCTACCCGAGCTGAGACACCTCAGCCGCCCTTCAACATCATAACCAGCAGTTACTGGAGATATTTATGTGCCAGACACGGCACCGGGTACTTGACATTAGTTTACTTACTTTGTCCCTTTTCTTGTTGTTTTTTTTTTTTTCTTTCTTACTCTTTACTCTTTGGGAGTCCTGCCACCCAGCTCCTAAATAAAGACAAACAGTGTCTTATTCTTTCTCATGAATTCTTGGCCTTAGCTTGGCTTATTTCTTTCTTTTTTTTTTTTTTTTCAGAGCTGAGGACCAAACCCAGGGTCTTGCACTTGCTAGGCAAGCACTCTACCACTAAGCTAAATCCCCAGCCCCAGCTTGGCTTATTTCTAGCCAGCTTTTCTTAACTTATCCCATCTGCCTTTTGCCTCTGAGCTTTTATCTTTCTCTATTTCTGTATTTCTTTTTTTCTTATTCCATTGTTGGTTGTGTAACTGGGTGGCTGGCCCCGATGTCCTCCTCTCCTCCTCCTCCTCCTCCTCCTCCTCCTCCTCCTCTGCTCCTTGATCTCCTTTTTTCCCAGATTTCTCCTCCTATTTGTTCTCTCTACCTGCCAATCCCGCCTATCCTTTCCCTTGCCTCACAATTAGTCATTCAGCTCTTTATTAGACCAATCAGGTGTTTTAGACAGGCAAGATAACGCAGCTTCACAGAGTTAGACAAATGCAGCATAAAAGAATGCAACACATCTTTGCATCACTAAACAAGTTTCACAGCAAAAGCAAATATAACACATCTTAAAATAATATTCTACAACAGTCCCTGTTCATATTACTTTTTTTTTTTTCTATGATGAAATACCATGATGAAAGCAATTTAGGGAAGAGTTGACTTTGGTTCCCAGTTTGAGGGAATAGTCCATCATGGCAGGGAGGTCACAGCAGTGGGACCTTGAGGCAGCTGGTAACATTGCATCTGTAGTTAGGAATCAGATAAAGCTGCCTAGTTCTAGTACCAAAAGGCCCCCCAACTAATGCACAGGCACCCAGCCCTGGCTCTACACCAGCATCAACCAAACAGCTTTCAGACATCCCAGTATGAGGCCAAATCTCAGGCCAACTAAACCAGGATTCCTGGGCATCAAAGCAAGCAAGAGTTGTCTGTTTTTTTATGTTGTTGTGTTTCGGGTTTGTCGGGTTCCTATTGGGAAGCTCTCTGGGTCATTCCGGTGTGCAGATCAAGGTGAAAACATCTGGCCACATGCAGACACAGCTGTAATTTAAAAGCAAAGGCAAATGAGATGAGTAAAGGGAGGGCTCTGTGGGATCTGGTGAGAGCCATCGGGGAGGGAGGTAAGGGTTTGGAGGGGGCTTCTGGTTCTGAGGTGTCAATGAGAAGACTATGCCTTATATAAAACAGACTTCACTAGAGTCTGTCTCAAATTGTACTGCTGACCACAACTATCAGAGCTGAAACCAATACTAACACATGTAACTTCTTGGTTTGTTTTTGGTTTTTTAGATTTTTTTAAATGTATGTGTAATGGGAGAGTATGCGTGTGAATGAGGTGCCCATGGAGGCCAGAGGGCATTAGATCCCCTGGAAATGGAGTTACAGGCTTGTGAGCTGCCTGACATGGGTGCTGGGAACCAAAACGAAACTCCAGTTCTCTGTAAGAACAATAAACACTCCTTACGGCTGAGCCAGCCCCATAACTTCTTGTATACTTTGGCTAGCCTGAGGTAACGGGGCATTGCTGCCTGGAAAAGCTGCCTCAAAAATGAAATTCCAGCAGAGTAAAGTAGATGCCCACTCTCAGGGCATCCAAGAATGAGTCAGTGTTGGCCATTTTCCAGATGCCAGCTGTATGCTCAGTAAAGTACGAGGGACATCACAGCAGAGTAAGGGTCACCTGCTCTGTTTTCCTCAGCAGAAAACTGAGACTCAGAAAGGGACTATAACCTGCCAACACTCTCCCACAGCGGTGAGGCTGGTAGACCATGGTGGAGCTGGAGTCCTAGGTCCCTCTGGCTCCATGTTCCCGTTCTGCACTCCACTCCTTACATTGATGGCACAACTTCCTCCCATCACTAAAGCAGATGATAGGTAGGTAGGTAGGTAGGTAGGTAGGTAGATAGATAGATAGATAGATAGATAGATAGATAGATAGATAGACAAAGATAAGCAGACAGATAGATGGTATATAGGTATGTAAGTAGATAGGCAGGCAGACAGATAGCTAGGTGAATGGATGGATGGATGGATGGATGGATGGATGGATGGATGGATGGATGGATAGGTGATAGATAGGTAAATGGATGAATGGATAGACAGATAGATAGGTGGTAGATAGATGGATGAATAAATAGATAGACAGATAGGTAGAAGTTGTAAGTAGAAGTGAGTGTCCTCCCTGTCCTATACCAAGGCCTCCCTCCCATGTAGAACAACCCCTGCCCATGGTACCTAGGATCCTACCTCCCACATATTTATGCTCAGTATGGGTTTATTGAATAAAGTGAATGAGACAGATGCCTGAGGCTCAGCAAATTCAACCATTGTGTTCTAAGAAGACAGTGGTACAGTCTACCTAGAGCCAGGTTGTTGGCAGATACCAAAGGCCTCAGCCCTCCTGTCAAGGGGCTTAACGGAGAAGATTCTGCCTGCATAATCAGAGGGAGCTGGAGCTGTTCTGATGTCCTGGAGGGACAGATCTCAGCCCCCAAATCAGTCCAGTACCTTCCACCATCCTGTGCTCCACCTTGGAACCATGATCACCCTCTTAACATCACTTAGGTTCCTTAGCAGGTACCTCTGTCATCTTTGAAGAGCACATGTCCCTCTGGAGACAATCTGCCTTCTTGTGTAGCTTAGAAAGTGTACCCTCACCTCTGTCCCTTTCCCATTGGACTTGGAAGAAGCCAGTGCTTTGCTTGGTCTTTTGAGGGGAGACATTCTGAACAAAAATGGCAGGCTGCAGCAGGGGATGCTGGGAGTCCTGCATCTGGGCCTCACACTTCACTAGTTGCTAAGAGCACACGGGGGCCTCCTGGGTCAAGAGCTTCTGAGTTACAAGTGAAGTGAGTCCCAGCCCAGGCTCAGTCTCCATTGCCTGCGTGTGATGGAATTGTGAACTTAGGAGTTAGGAGATTTCCTGAACTGGAAGAGTTTCAGGAAAGGGCTGCCAGGGAAGAGGGGAGTTAATATGAATGAACCCTAAATCTCTGAGTATAGGGCACATGCCACTGCTTTATGAGGAGCATGTACAGGCTAATAAAGTGACCCCAATTCTCTCTCTCTTACTTATCTTTATCAGACCTATTCTGTGACACGCCCCCCCCAAGGGTTGCTATGTATACCAGAGGGAAAGCAGGTAACAATCGTCACCACACAGGGACCTTGCAGAAAGGTCTTCATCAGGGAAGCCAAGCAAAAAGCCTCACAGCAAGGCCTTCAGTTGACAAAGTGCTTGCCTTCCAAATACAATGACCCAAGTTTAATCCCAGCACTCACATTTAAGAGAAAAAAAAAGAGCCAGGCATGGTGGTACATACTTGTAATGTCTATGCTTGAGAGGCAGAGTTAGGTAGGTCCCTGGAGCTCTCTGATCAGCCAGTCCAGCCTATTTGGCAAGTTTCAGGGCAAAGAAATCCTGTCTCAAAGTGGGGGGACGTGGATGGAGCCCAAAGAATAACACCCAAGGCTATTCCAAACATGCACAGATGGCGGGGGTGGGGTGGGGTGGGGAACACTCCATTGCAGTCTTCTAACCACCCCCAATGAGAAGCATGGGGACCCTGTTATTTCCAGGGTCACCCTTGATCAAATATCCCCCATGCATCTGCCCAACAGTCAATCTGAACCCAAGATGGACACAAACCAACCAACACAAAAATGATGTGAGTCAGTCACTGGGAGCCAGAGCAAACGGCTTTATTGTCCCACCCTGGGTACACTGTATTGAATTTCAGAACCTATGAAAACACACTCAGAAAGAAAACTGGCCAAGGAACAGGTCCAGAAAAGAGACCCTGGAGCCCATTGAAATGATGAGGAGTCAAGTCCTGAAGGGCAACCAGCCTCAGTTGACAGGGTCTAAGAAACATTAAAGCATGCAGGGAGCCCTCTCAGGGCCTGGGCATGGGTTCAGCATGAATGGAGAGTTCTGGGATGTAAGAGTTACAGTTGACTAGAGGCCATTTCAGAACCCAGAAGGCAATGGCCTTGACCCTCTGGATCTGTCCTTCTCAGAACCTGCCCCCTGGGCAGGGAACACAGACAGGGCGGGGGCTGTTGGTTGCACGGGCTGCTCCGGAGCTGCAGGAGACTGCTGGAAGGCAGGGGAGGCATGATTTGGAGGGTGAGTAGTCAGGGGCACACGGGTTGCAGGGAAGCCTGGGAGACAGAAGAGAGTCGGTTACTATCATACTCCAGTTCGATAACACTGAACAGTTCCTAGACTATACAAACAGAATGGCACCTTTTAAATCTTGTCCCCTTTTTTTACCCAAGGGGGAATAGGTACTCAGAGAAGAAAACAGAACCAGCCAGAGCAAACAAATGAGTTTGTCCCAAGATCAAAGCTAAACCCCCAAGGTTCCTGAATCAGAGTATGTTCTTTCTGGGCACCATGTGGTCTCCCCAGAACTTTGGAGAGGTGAGATCATGCAGCCATACTCACTTGCTGTCCTCACTCTCCAGCAGGCCCCGGTACGTGTTGATCTCACACTCCAGCCGGGCCCGGACGTCCAGCAGCACCTGGTACTCCTGGTTCTGACGCTCCAGGTCAGCCCGGATCTCACCAAGCTGGGACTCCACACTGCCGATCATGCATTGCATCTGGGCCAGCTGGGAGCTGTAGCGGGCTTCTGTCTCTACCAGGGTGGAGTCCAAAGCATCTCTCTGGGAGGACCAGGGTTGTGGGAAGAGGGCCAGGTTAGAGGCCAGAGAACTATCGAGGAAGATCCACTGGGTCTCAGTGGGACTTTGGAATACCAGAATGGAAGCTCAGAGAGTCACTGAGCTAGGAGAAACCACAGTCGAACACCACTGAAGACGAGCTAGCCCAAGCTCCTGTAGCCCCTTGATCTAGACAGCATTTTCTTCCTAGCAGTACCTCTGGACAACTGATAATTACACAAAAGTAGATCTTATGTAAATAAAGGAGTCGCTACCAGGACATAGAGGAGGTTACCACAGACCCTCTTGTCTTTCACCACAAGGGCAGTTGTGATGTGTTTCTGGCCTTCGCACCCTCCTCTCTACACAGGGAAGCCCTGAGCAAAGAATTTGAACTCTTGGAATCAGTGTGTATGGCCACCATGTGGAAGCTGGGGGTTGCGTGCCTCCAAGCTTGGCTCAACAGCTGTTCTGCCCACCCCAGTGCTTACCATGCTCTGCTGGGCCTGCAGCTCAATCTCTAGGGAGTTGACGGTACGTCTCAAGTCAATGATGTCTGCCTGGCAGGACTGCAACTGCTCTGAGCTGGACACGACCTGCTGATTCAGCTCCTCGGTCTGAAACATACCCACGCATGGGATCTGATCAGGAACCCTGAGGTCTCAGCTTCAAAGGTTACAGAGATCACTTGGAACCATGAGTATGATGAATCAAGACAACCTTCCAGATGACCCACTCCAACCCATTCCCGCCATGCTTGCTGGAAAGACTGCATGGTTGCAAGATGGCGTCAAAACAGTTGTAAAACCGTCTATCTCTGGCTTCTGGTTCAGAGCCCCAAGGACACTTATAGATGACTTCACCTCTGCTGCACTGACTGCTTCCAGGTACCTACCTGGGTGTCATACCAGTCTTCTGCATCCCTCCGGTTATTCTCCACCAAGGTCTCATACTGGCACCTCATCTCCTCCAGAACACGGTTCAGATCAACAGGTGGAGCAGCATCCACCTCAACGTTGAGCCGATCGCCAAGCTGGCAGCGCAGTGAGTTCACTTCCTATGACACAGATAGGGTCTGTTTCTAGGTGGCTGCCTTAGTACCCTATGCTGACCTCCTCTCCCATGCTCACCTCCTCCCCCGTGCTCACCTCCTCCTCCATGCTCACTTTCTCCTTCATGCTCACCTCCTCCCCCATGCTCACCTCCTCCCCCATGCTCACCTCCTCCCCTCATGCTCATCTCCTCCCCCATGCTCACCTCCTTCCCCATGCTCACCTCCTCATGATTCTTCTTGAGGCAGAGCAATTCTTCCTTCAGAGACTCCACCTGTGCTTCCAGGTCAGCCTTGCACAGAGTCAGGTCATCCAGGATCCTGCGCAGACCATTGATGTCCGCCTCTACCAGCTGCCGCAGGGAAACCTCCGTCTCGTACCTGGAGACACAGAGCAAGGCACCCAAACCTGCAATCCCATTTGTATCAAAGTCAAGCCCACCCCCAGACTAGCCTGGTGCTGTAAGCTCTGCCCTCAGGCCTCAATGACTGAGTGCAGCTGAAACCCTGATACCAACCATCACCAGCATCCAGCTATATCAGCCCCAGTCCGGGGACAAGCAAGACCACTCACTTGGTCCTGAAGTCATCGGCAGCCAGCTTGGCATTGTCGATCTGCACCACCAGCCTGGCATTCTCTGCCTTGCTACAAAGCGTCTGGGGACACAAAGAAGTGATTTCATGTAAGAAAGGATATTCTATTGGTGGGAGCTTCCCCCCGAGTCTGGCAAGAGCTGCCCATGGAAGGAGGTACATTCCCATCCTTGGATCTCAACAGCGTGGGGCTCCGTGAGAGATGACAGCTGGTGTAGACCCTCAAGATCCCTTGCAATGTGGTGTGCCTATGATGTGTAGTCAAGGGCTAGAGAGAAGGCAAAGGCATATTACAGGGAATACTGCAGCATGAGGGAATGACACTTCCTCCCACCTTCCTGTCCCCCAGCCCTGCTGTGGGTCCAAGGCAGGTCGCTGCTAACAGACATGCTCTAGTTCTTTGGTCACAAATGCTCCAGCTGAGCCCTTCGGGAATGAGGATTTACAGAGAAGGCATCTTCTCTGCTTTACAGATGCAGAAACCAAGCTTCACTAAATACACCAAATCGGTGTGATTTGACTTTTTTAAATGAGGACATTAAAATTCAGAGAGATGGACAGTGATAGCAAAGTTTACACGACCAGTTAGTTAATACACTCTGTGTTCAAGTTCTGAGTCTACTAATTGCCATCTGGGTCACTTAATAAGCCTGACCTTGAGTGTTCTCATCTGATAGGCTAAGATCATCGGGGAGATTAGAAGAGGGCGTAGATATAAATATGCTCTGTTCCCTCTAAAAGTTCCCCCATGGGATCCAGGCTATTATCACACATGTTCTGGCTTCTAGACCTGAAGCCACTCCAAACCACTCACCTTCTTCTGGAGCTCCTCCATGGTCCGGAAGTAAGACTGGTAGTCGGGACACATATAGGGCACCTGCTGCTCACACCACTCTCGGATGCGGCTCTCCAGGCTGGCATTCTCCTTTTCCAGCTGCCGCACCTTCTCCAGATAGCTGGCCAGGCGGTCATTCAGGACCTGCATGGTCTCCTTCTCATTGCCAGTGAGGATGCCCTCCCCAAACCAACCTCCACTGGTACCGTAGCTGGTGGCAAAGCCTCCCGTGGGAAGGCAGAGAGCTGGAAGGCAGCTGGAAACCCTGTAATTGTTTCTACCCAGGCCAGCAGAACACACAGAGAAACTCCGGGCTCCCCGGGAAAGACTTGGCAGCTTGCAAGAGCTGCTGGAGTACATTGTGGTCATTCGAGAGGATCCTCCTCCAGCTTTACCTGGGCTCTTGAGGGATCCAGAGGAGAAGCTGGCCTTGAGGCATTTGGAAGCCATGGCCACAGCAGCCCAGTAAGCGGTAGATCTCTGAGAGTAGACACCCCAACACAGAGAAGCAGCTCCCTAGCCTGACTTTATACCTCTGCCCCAGTGGGCGTTGGTTGGCCCTTACAAAGTCTTTTCTCCTCATTAAAGTTAATTCCACTTTCTATCAAAACCTCTCATTAGCCTGTTATTTAGCTACCCATGGACATATCCTGGCCTCGTAAAACAGAATCCCCGTTGGACAAGTGGATATGGGGAGACTCACCCCCACAGCCCTATACCCTGGGAAGACCCAGTCTGCATCAGCTCTTCAAAGGGGCCTGTCATCAGAACCCAGACCTCAGCCTCTTTGTTAAGCAGGCGTGGGAGTCCAGCCACCCGTCTTGTCTTCTTAGTCTTGTCTCTTTTGATGGACAGTCTCGGGAGGGGGTAGCAAGCCTGCAAGTGGCTAGAAGGCAGGGGTCTTGTAGCTTGGGCAAACATAAAAGTCTCTTGAATAGACCCAGAAGATATGGCCATGGTGACCAACTGTCCCAGGTTCCTCTGGACTATTGTAGTTTTAATGTGATCCAGGGAACTTTTTGTCCTGAACAAAATGGGACAGTTAATAACTTTCAACCCAAGAGAACCCTAACAGACACTCCCCTACTTCCTTGCCAGAAGTTCTGTCCTGGTTACATAGCCTCAACTCTAACCGAAATAATTCAAAGTCAGTTCCTGACCCTGTGACAGCTGGAGCCATGTTTGAGAGGACATGACTTTTCCAGCCCAGGTAGAAATGGAGGATTTCCTTCTAGTTGCCTGAATTGGCAAAGGGGGATGTGAGTGTTTGATTTATACATTTCCTCAGCAGGTACAAGGAACCTGAGCCTCCGAGGCTTATCTCTGTTCTGGAAACTGGCTGACCCAATGCCTAGAAGGTTTGATGAGATATCCGACCAGTCCAGTATGTGAACAAGTGAGCCCTGGAACCAGGACTGAGGAGAGATGGGGATGGGGATGGAACGCCGTAGGTGAGAGCCTATGGGACGTGCCTTCTGCGCTGTCCTGTGGTTTGGGGTTCTGCTTACTCTTCTAAGAACACCTGCTATCTTCCTACTAAGAAGCAGCGATGAGCTGAGACCAGCAGTGAGCCAGGTATGGTGCTCAGCACCTTCCCACGTGTGCTCTCTAGAGACCTGAACTCATGGTCCCCATCCTGGAGCTGAAGACATCAAAGCTCAGATATAATAAGAACTTGCTTAGCACCTCCAGCTTGTGGCAGGCAAAACCTGGGATTCTGTCCCGGGCTGATTGATATACTAGTCTATGGAAAACAGAAAGGAGAGAATTAGAGGAGATCCACAGGGCATGAGGTTCACACCCTGGGATCCCAAGAAAAGCAACCTGACCCGGTAGTGACATCTGAACTTGTGGGCTCGAATAGCCCAACCATGAAGCACCTGACTCCACCTCTCAGGGTCTCCCTCGGTTTCTTCTTCTGTAATGAGAACAGATACCCATCCACGCCTGCACCCTGGGTCGCCTTAAGCATTAACTGAGCTTGGAGAAGCTCAGACAGCATCTGCTTGTGGCAAGTGCTCCTTGTGGCAGCAGCCAGCCCCGTCACAAGGGCAGTCTTGTTGAACTGGAACTCGGTGATGCCGAGCAGCTGTCCTTAGGGAGTGAGGACAGATTCTAGGCACACAGTCCACTATCCCGTGGGCCAGGTAAATAGGTTTGGAACCCTCAGATATAGAACCCCCATGAGTCACTGCACCCTTCCCACACTCCGGGACCCGGTGTGATCAGCACCCACCCAGCATAGTCCTAGGGTCTCACTGGCTGCCTCAGCCTCTCCTCCCTGAACCACCATGCCTCGGTGCATAGATGCAGCTGAGCTGAGAGCCTGGTCGAGCCTCCTGGAGTATTTGTATTTCCCACCCATCCCCCTCCTAGGCCACAGTCTCCTGGGAATGTGCTCTGGGCTCATCAGGGAAACTCTGAAGCCGTGTGGTCCAGAGAAGACCCGGGAATTCTGTATTAATCCACTCAAGCCCGGGGGTCACATGACTTCCTTGGTGGGGCTTTACTAAAGCTTGGGCTTCCTAGATAGGGACCAAGGGCTGTTGGCAGCTTTGAATACTCCTCCAAACCACCCTATTAATGGCAATAGCAGCGGGGCCCTCCATCACCCACTGAGCACCCAAAATGTGCCAGGACCTGTGCTCAGTCTTTCTACACGTCCTCTCACTCAGTCCTCCCAGCATCCTCATGAGGCATGAGATTGGCACTATCAGTAACCCTACTGGATAGATGAGTACTTGCGGTGCTTTAAGAGCCAGCCAAGTAATAGCAGAGGTGGCAGATACAGCTCTTGTGCAAAAGTGTGCAGTCCCCTTAAATTAAACCCCCAGCGCCACCTACACCCTGCACGGATAGAAGGGTGCCAACTCCCACAGAAATCCCAAGGTGGGGCAATGAATAGTTTATGCAAGGTCCACAAAGGCTCAGCTAGGAGATCATAGCCCTGCCCCTCCAGTGACTCCAGTCCTCAGACCTGTCGCATTGCCTCTGGGGGCTCAGTCCCAGCCATTCCTTCTCCTTAGAGCTCACAGCCCTCTCCAGTCCTGCTGTGCCCACCCAACACTTAGAACCCATGCAAGTGACTGGGAGAGACTCCCTTTGTCCCCTGTGACCTGCCAGCCTCTGTCTTGTGCTCCAGCCCCATCTTCCCAAGGAACCGCCCTGGGGACTAACCTCATACTTCTTTTGAAACACCCCTGCAATGTCAGAAATAGTGAGGCCCTTCTAGATGTCTCTGAGTGCTCCAATGAATGCGAGAGTGAGAGCGTGAGTGTGTGAGTGAGTGTGAGTGAGTGCATGAGGGAGTGACTGAGTGAATGAATGGACTGTGTTACATAAAGAAACAAAGGGTTTTGGGGAGAAGAAAGCATAGAATGGAGAAAAGGAAGAAGGGAAGAAAACGAATGACTGGAGAAGAGGGGAAGGCATCCTTCTGCTGGTCCCACTCTCAGAGATAAGGAGGCAGAAACTCCAAGACAGGAACCAACTGCACCTGCCCCAACAAGCCGGGTCCCCTAGCAGAGAACAAAAGCCACCTGCTCAAGGAAGACGGGCCCGTGAGGCAACTCAAAGGTGTGGCTGAAAAGTCCTGATAAGATGTTTTTAGATAATAAGATTTTTTAAAAACAGATAAGTAATGTTTTCAGTGCTATGAAATAGTCTATAAACTGGGCTGCTCCATTTCTTCCCCCACTACCCCTTGGAATTTAAAAAACTAAAATAAAGTAAAATAATTGCCTAGAACCCTATCTCAGCAGGAACTAACATTGTTTAGAAGCCTCCTGATAATCTTTCCCCTCAAGATCTCTGTTCTCTGTCCAGATGTGCTCCACGCTGTCCCCAGAACATGGCATGAACATGCTCAGCCATGCCCTAAAATGCCTTCTGCCTTCTTGCCTCCTTTTTCTGCCCATCCTTGAAGGTTTCTGCCAAATCCAAATCTTCCCGGAACCCTTCCATAATCACGCCGACACTCAACAATCTCCCCATGCTGGCAACTCAACCCCTGTCCTGTCCTGACTCTTGTTATCCCCGAACTGATCCAGGGAGTGAGAGAAGGTCTGCAACTGGGTGACTGCTCCATGGGAGCCATGCCTGTTGTTCACAGTTGATGCGGCCAGTCTCATGTCCTGCTCCTCCCTGACTGAGCCCTGGTGTGTATTAGCACAGAATTTACGGGATGGGCTGGGGAGGTCTCACGCCTTACCTTCTAATTTATTCACGGAAGCCTGAGTGACATACCAGATAGTGTATCTAGAAAGTAGAGACTAAACTGACCACCTTGGAAGTAAGTGTCCTGTGTCATCTCATCTCTCTCCTGATGTCATGGAGAGAGAGATGGGGTGGGAGTCAAAAGAACCAAGTCCTGGGACTTTCGATTGTTGTGCTGAGTTGCACTCCAGTGTGTCTGTCAGTGGCCTCAGTCAAGGGTGTGTGGGTGAGGTTGAGCATTGGAGGGGTTCCTTCACTAACTCGAGTGCTCTGAAGGATTTAGTAAGAATTGAAGCAATGACACACGACCAAAGCAATTACTCACAATCGCACAGGGCTGTTTGAGTGTAGCCCAGAGACTCTTCGTTTTCATTCAGATCAACTCTGCCAAGCACCACATTTTGAGTGCTGACACACATCATCCCATCAGGGCTCCCAGAAGCTCCAGTTCACAGATGGACTGTTGAGACTAAACGAGTCCCTGAGCATGCCTGGGCATGAGTTGGAGAGCTACAAAGCAGCCCCAGCCAAGACACTTCCATTCTACCTGTGAACATCTCCTAGGACCTAACTGGGGTACTTCTGCTGAACCTCTGGCTTCCTCATGTTTGGCTTAGTCACCAAACATATGGTAGCGTTGGCAGCACTACCTTGGCCTCAAGGAAGAGCCCAGAGGCAAAGGCAGAAGAACTGGGTGATGGCCAGGACTCAGTCCCTCACTGCTGTGTGATCTGGTGTAAGTCACTCCCGGCTCTGGGTCTGTGTTCTGAACTGAAGAATGGGTCAAAAGGCAGAGAGGCCAACAGGGAACCTCTGACTTCTCATAGACCCTGCTTCTACTAGCCCAGTTCAACTCCATACACAGGTCAGCACAGCTCAGCCGGGCAAATCCATACACCCTGAGCTCCACCTCCCATAGCAGTCTGGCTGTCCCGGGCACCACACTGTCCCTGCCACCCTATACTTCCTGTAATTGAAATATGGAAGTTCATGCTGCCTGTTACCACAAAGGCCAATGAATAGAAATGGTAATCCAACCTATATTGTGCTTTATTAGGAGAGATGGTAATCTGAAAAGGTAATGGGTTTATGTCACTCAAAAAAAAAAAAAAAGGCCTCTCATCTCACCTCCTGCCAGCAACTTCATAGGACATGGGACCGGATGAGAGACTAAAGGCTGTCCATCACTCTGGAGCTCGGTCAGGCTGTCAGATGCATTCCTGAGACTTGTGATGTCTGTGCCTCTATCATCTCAGTACTTCCCCCCTCATTCTGTGGACGTCTGTGCTCAGGGACTTCCTGAAATTCTAAGTCTAGTGGCCATCTGCCATCATCAACTTTGTACTCCTCCCGGGACATCTGAGCTGGGGGTGGGAGTTGTTAGGACAGACAGACCATTAACAGTGCATACCTGCTAAGCTCTTAACGTCTATTCTGGGGTCCTCTATTACTCTCATATCCCCATATTAGAAACATGGATTTGCCTGACTCTGTCTTCACCTCCCAATTCACCCCAACTCCCCCCCCCCATGGTGTGGTTGGCTCAAGCTAGGCCACCTGAGACTGGCACTCTCTGGTTGGCCCTGGGACTCATCTCTAGTGAACTGACCCATGCTGGGAAGTGGGGGAGACAGGAGCTCGCCAAGGGAGAAGGTAGGAAGGAATGGGAGGTGACCACTGATCCCACCAGGCCTGCTAAAGAAGGCTGGAACCTTTGAATCTTCTCTGGCTATCACAGGGTAGGTGCCTACAGGCAAAGCCAATCTGGGAACGATGACCAGCACCCACCAAGATTGAGGTGGGGGTCAGTGTCTGTTGACCAGAACTTGAAGCATCTCCAATATTAAATATTTTCGATCACTCAGCGACTTTACTATATCCCATGCCCAAACACCCCTGGACACTAACCATGGGAGAATCAACAGAGTCAGCCGGGATCAGGTTTGCTATGCCAAGAGAACACTTTATTGGGTATGTTTCCAGGGGAACCTGGTTTGCATGGCGTAAAAAGCACAGTTAAGACCAGAAACAATAGATGAATTTTAGTAGAAAAACCTGCTAAGCAAGGAGGGCCCTAGGGAGGTGCAAAATCATTTAGCTGCCAAAAGCCACAAGGCGTCCTCCTTCCTGTGGCCTAGGCCTCACTTGTGGCTGGTCACAGTGCACGGGGCACCACGTGCTCCCTGGAGGAGACAACTCTTCCATCTCTGATCTCCTCGGTGATGGTACGGATCTGGGTGCTGACCTGAGGAGCTGGGGTGCAGGGTCCAGCCGGGGTGCAGGGTGTAGAGGGGGTGTAAGGAACTCTTACAGCAGGCTTGCATTCCGTGGAACAAGGGTGGGCAGGAAGCCTGAAGAAATGAAATCACATATGATGCACTTGGCACTAGAGCCTTAGACCGATTTAGGGAATCATGCTGGACAGTAATAACAACAATGAATGATATCAGAGCATTTCAATGACTCTGAAACCCCAGGGAAGGGAGGGTGGAGCTGTAGGAGGGAAGACTAGGAACTTCCACCAAAAAGATGGTCAAAGGTGGGCTTGTGCCTCGGCTTAGCATGTCCCCTCGAACATTTTTCAAAGCGCGGGACCAGAAGGAATCTTCAATGGCTTTAGCTTAATTACCTTCATCTTTGTAACAACCACTCAGCTCTGAAAGTGTGTCAAGCCCTTCTCTCAGCCCAGCTCTGCGTGTCCCAGCATCACTCACTTGCAGTCCTCGCCCTCCAGCAAACAGCGGTAGGTGGCAATCTCTGACTCCAGCCGGGCCTTGACATCCAATAACACCTGATACTCATGGTTCTGCCGCTCCAGGTCACAGCGAATCTCAGCCAGCTGGGACTCCACGTTGGTGATCAGACACTGCATCTGAGCCAGCTGGGAGCCATAGCGGGCCTCTGTCTCGGCCAGGGTAGATTCCAGAGAATTCCGCTACAGTGGGAAAGAGGATCGATTGAGGAGGAGGAATTCCACCCTAAATAACCCACTCTCCACTATAGTATTCGCACACAGTTGTGATTAGGCCCTGTGACAGCGTGATGATGGCCAGCACATTGGTAAGTCAGAGAGCCTTCAGTGAACTGTGGCCAGTCAGCTGGGCAGAGACCACCCACCATGCTCTGCTGGGCCTGCAGCTCGATCTCCAGGGCGTTGACGGTGCGTCTCAGCTCGATGATCTCTGTCTGGCAGCACTGCAGCTGCTCGGAGCTGGACAGCACCTGCTGGTTCAGCTCCTCGGTCTATGGAGGAGAGAGAGCAGAACAGGACGAGACCTAGTGTCTCCCCTCTACACAGTGACCCCCCCACCCCACAGCCTACAGTCCTGGATGGCCAGCCCCACCTGAGTGTTGAACCAAGCCTCCACATCTCTGCGGTTATTCTCCACCAGGGTCTCATACTGGCATCTCATGTCATCCAGTATCTTGTTGAGATCCACTGGAGGGGCAGCATCCACCTCCACGTTCAGTCGGTCCCCAAGCTGGGAACGGAGTGTGTTGACTTCCTGCAGTGACAGACAAAACACGATGGCATAAGGCTGTGAACAAGCTGCTGGCTTGGTAGGTTCAGTGACCTGGGTTCAAATTCCCCTTCCTCCCTCGGGTACCATGATAGAGGAGAGCTGGCCTCTTGGAACATGGCTCTCCCCATTGGTCTATCTATACCTCGCCCCTTCTGAGGAATGGGGGCATGACACACCAAGAAAATAGAATTATTATCAAACTCCATAATCCAAATGGAGTTGTAATGTCATGGGCAGGGTGTAGTCTCTGCGTGACTGTAGGTAAATGACATCACATCTTTACGACCACCTTCTCAGCTGTAAAATAGAGCTTACAGTGGGCTCTCACTTTTGGAGTTACTGTGACGGTGAAATAAGATATAAAGGGCTGCATGTACTTCCTGCCATACAATAAGCCCAGGGGCCAGCAGGGACTCCTCGACTGGATGGGGACCTTGGGGTTCAGGTGGCAGCAGCCTCACCTCTTCATGGTTCTTCTTGAGACAGAGCAGCTCCTCCTTCAGGGACTCCACCTGAGCTTCCAGGTCAGCCCTACACAGAGTCAACTCATCCAAGATCCGGCGCAGGCCGTTGATGTCTGCCTCCACCAGCTGCCTCAGGGACAGCTCCGTCTCATACCTGCACACAGAGAACCCTGCCAAGTCTGCAGCCAGGGAAGCCCTGGGCCAAACGGCTGTGGCTAACTTGGAGTCAGAAACACAGTGGTCCTCTCCCTTGTCCCAGAAGGAATCCAGGGCCTCTGCCATGTCTTCCCATTTACAACTGTATCTGGCTTTATTCCCACCTCACCAGTTCCCAAAGCAGGGAACAGAGTTTGACACAGAGCAAACCTCCCCTGGTTGGGCCACTCACTTGGTCCGGAAGTCATCAGCAGCCAGCTTGGCATTATCAATTTGCAACACAAGCCTGGCGTTCTCAGACTTGGTCAGTAAGATCTGAAAAACAAGAGGTTTTCCCTGAACTGGGGAAGGCCCAGCAATGTGAAGCCTGTGGGGTGGGGAGCCCAGCTCATGGATGCCTCTAAATATAGGTGACATCTTCAAATATCCAGACAAGGAGGGAGAACAGGCCCCAGGAGGGACACCACATCACTGGCCCCATTGGTCCTGGCTTCTGTAGCCTTCAGGGTGGCCCAGTAGGATAGATCAAGGTGAGGTTCTGATATAGCAGAAGTGGTTTCTGATTCTGGATCCCACATTCAAATTGTGCGACCTTGGACAAGTTGCTGAGCCTCTCAAAATTCAACCCCCTTATCTGTTGGATGGGCGTAGTCATACCCCTATCTCCAGGATGAAGAATAAGTAAGCCAATGGCTAGGAAGGTGTCAGGTTCGGTACTATACCTAGTGGGGACCAGGGACACGGTCCTCCCCTCCCCCCGCCAGCTAAGACAATGAGGGAAGGAAGAACAGCTGGTAACAGGGTACAGAGATCAGCAGGGAAGCCTGGGTCCCCAGGGAACCAAGCCCCAGAGAGTGGAGCTCTCCTTCTAGAAGGCTCCCCTGCAAACTTCAGAGAGTGGCTGAGTCTTGGAATGGGAGGCTTCCAGGAGCTGTGTGGCCAGCTGGGAGAGGCCCTGGCCCATTACCTTCTGCTGCAAGTCTTCGGCGGTCTTAAAGTAGGACTGGTAGTCCGGGCAGATGTATGGGACCTGACACTCGTACCATTCCCGGATGCGGCACTCCAGCTGCGCATTGTCCTGCTCCAGCTGCCGCACCTTCTCCAGATAGTTGGCCAGTCGGTCATTCAAGACCTGCATGGTCGCCTTCTCGTTGCCATTGAAGCTGCCCTCGCAGAACCAGCCCCCGCTGCCGGCGAAGCCAGAGGAATGGCACCCAGAGGACAGATAGGGGCCCGGCAAGCAGCCCCCAAGGCCGGAGAAGCCTGTCCTGAAGGAGGACATGGGCCCCACAGTGCCAACCAAACTGGGGGCCCTGCAGGAGCCCATGGAATGGATGGAAGACATCCGAGAGAAGCTGCTGGTGGTGCCACAGAGGCCCCTGGCAGACCCGGCGGAGAAGGTCGGGGTGCAGATCTGGGTGGCCATGACGCTAGCGAAGAAGGTGGCAGCTTAGGCAGGAGCTCAGGCTGTGGACTCTCCCAGCCTCCCTGCAGTGCTTATATACACTCTCCATGGATGGGGTGGTGGCGTGTTCCAGGTCTTTAGCTCTTGGGAAAGCCCTCTCCAGTCCCCGAAAGCCTATCTCATTAGAATGTCATTTTTGCTATCCATCAGAATGTCTTTCCTTGTAAAAGAAAAAAAAAAATTGTTCAATTGCGTTTGCTAAGTCAGGACTCTCAGCCATCGTCATTTCCTAGCAGGCTAAATTTTATTACCACTTCAAAGAGTCTTTGCCCCAGATCTCATAAACTGGGAGTGGCCTTGCGTATGACATTTGGTTTCTGTCCTCCCTGCTTGTCTTCCCCTGGGGAGCCCAATCTGTCCATCTGTCACCTGTACTTCCACAGGTGTTCATCTATGCCTGGGCCACCGGAGCGATAAAAAGGGAGTACAGGATATATAGTGGAATATTATTCAGCCATGAAGAAAAAGCAAAGTATAGACTTTGCAGGGAAAGGAATGGGACTGGAAGGGACTGTGTGGAGTGAGGAGACTGGGGTTGAGACAGACAAGCCCCACACAGCCTCTCTCATATGTGGATCCCCACTTCTAATTTTTACATATGTGTATTTACGTTGGAGTGTGTGTAGAGGCCAGACAACTAGAAAGGGACCCATAAAAGAGACATGGGCCCCACAAGGGACAAGGGTGAAGGAGGTAATAGAAGGTGTGATATGGATAGAGAAATGGATAAGTGGGGTGGAAGGGTGAGAATGGGGAGCAGAGAGATGAAAGGAAAGCAAGTGAGGAGCAGAGTCAAGCAAAACGAACATGTATCTGTTTATATAGAAACAGTCCATAAGGAACCCAATGCCTTGTAAGCTAATTTTAAAAATAAAATAAGGACCAGAAAGATGGCTCAGTCATCTTTCCTTCTGAAGCACTTGCCTGACAACCTGAGTTTGATCCCTGGATCCCAAAGTAGAAGGAAAGACCTGATTTCTGAAGGATGTCCTCCGACACACACACACACACACTATAGCAGGGCATGTCTGCACTCACACATACATATCGTACACATACACCCATAATAATAATAATAAATAAATTTGTTAAAAGAGAGAGTGTGTGTAGGCCAGTGAGATGGCTTAGTGAGTAAAGGCGATTGCGACCAAGACTGATGACCTAAGTTCAATCCCCAGGCTCACGTGGTAGAAGGGAAGGACCAAGTACAGAGTTTCCCTTTTATCCTCACACACGTACCAGGTTTTCATGCACCTGTGTGCACACATACACACAAAATTTATTTAATGTAATTTTTAGATTTTTTAATGTAATTTTAAATTTAATAAAATCAAAAGAGAACTAGATGTGGTGGTGTCCCTGTGGTGTTGGGGATTTTAACTCTTCCAATTGCTCCTCATAACAATCATGGATCATGCCCAGCAAACCTCCACCAACTGCGGTCCATTGCCTAAACACTCACTCACAGGAATCAGGGGGCCAGTGCTAATACTTCGATCTGAAACCAGTGCTCTTAGACCCCAATTCAGGGTACCTAGAATTTTGGAACAAGAGCTCAACATTCCGATACTGGCTCCATCAATCATTCACCCTGTGATACTGAGCACGTCACCCCTCTGGGATCCTTAGTGGCCTGGTGGGAACAGTAGAGATCACTGTGCTGTTCTGCCTACTTCACACAGACATGAAGAGGATCGAAAGACAGCTGCAAATGTGTGCTGAAAGCTCCTACATACTTTAGAAGTGACGGTTAGTCAAAAAAGAAGTCTTTAATGATGATTTATGGTAAGACAGCAAAGGCTCATGGGTACAGGCACTCTGCTGGAGTTGCTGAGATCTCTGTGCCCTCCCCCCAGGTACAGTTTGGTGACCGTGGGGGAGGAGATACCCCATAACCAATCCTTCAAACAGTTCATGAGCTGGTTATCATGTAATCCACCTGTTTGGAGCTATGGGCAGGGCTGGAAGACCATTTCCCTTGTAGTCTTTGTCTTCCCTAAACCTAAACCATTTAGACCTTCCTGGTCACTGAACACATCCCAGAGATGACCAAGAGCAGAGAAGGAATAAAAAGAACAAAACCAAATAACTCCCAGATGCCTAAGCAAATCAAGAGAGCAGACTCTGAAAATTGTGGGCCAAAGATAAGCTCGGTGCTTCCACCTCAAACCTTGGACTTTCCCAAGCATAGGAGATGCCCTGCTGGCTCTTCCTCCATAGAGTCATTTTGCAAAGCTGGCATTTATGGCAGCATTTATGTGCTTCTGAAGTTGTGGTTCTCAACCTCTTAAAAACAATTTATAAGCTTCTCTCTGAGATTACTCAGGGAGGATGATTGGCTGTGACGAACACGCCCAGTGCAGTAGACACCTCCACAGCTGTCTGAGAGTGGCCCCATGCAGCTCTTGCTGGTCGAGAGAGTGGGGGTCAGCCTCTGCACCCTCAGCTCTAGCCGCCCCATCAACAGCTTCCTGATGGCTGCTTATCTCCCAGCTCTCCGGCAAGACCTAAAACTACCCTGTCCCAGGGCTTCTTGACTCAGCATTGCAGACACTGTGGGTTGAGCAATCCTGAGTTGTTCGGGGCTATCCTGTACACTGTAAAGTTTCTGTAATATTTCTCACCTCTACCACCTGATGCCACTCTCTTAGAGAAGTGGTATCTACCACCCTATCTGTCCCCCCCTCCTGGCATGCCACTTGCCCTGGGTTTCTGGGTAGGAGGGAACTCACCCTAACTCCCTGCTCCCTTGACACAGGGAGCCCAAGTGGGAGGCCACAACGGAAGAACCAGGCTTTCCCAGGGTGACTGGGCCTGCTCATTCATTCATATATTCGCCCATTCACTCAATAATTGATGGGAACCTACATTGCACCAAGCTTCTTCTAGGTGCTGGAGAGGGATGGTAAAAAGGATGAAGGTTCCGTATTCACAGAGCTGGCCTACTTCTTGGCCTAGTTATGAGGACCAAAATTGCCTAGAGACATTTTCTCCATCTCCTGGGAAAGGGAGGGTGGTGATGTCATCCCCATCTGACAACTGCTGGACCATGAGCACAGAGCCTGGGTGATCAGACCTCCCCTACACCCCCATTTTGTCTTCTGGGAAAACCATGGCCGAGTTTGCTTTCTCTGTTGGCCCACACAGGCAAACGGTTTAACCCCCATAAATCCAATTTGCCTTGTTAACCACACAGCATTTATCATGCAAAATAGGCAAGACAGAGGCCTTCTCAAACTCTCTACACAGTTCTAACATCAAACACGCACTATCCTAAGGAGCAGGAGACCTGGACTCTGGGCCTAGCTCTGCAACAATTCCCCAAATGAGCCCCATGCGCTGTGAGCCTCGGCTGACCCATGAGAACAGAGGAAGAGCCTCACACATCCTGCAGTTAGCTGCCCACAAGCATTCCATGGAGACTAAGAGTTGGAGGCACACGGCTGTGGTTTATTCTCTGTCCCCCCACCGCCCCTGTCCCTATCACTCATCTACAAAATAAAGAGGAGTTTTAGAGGTTCAAACATGGCATGATGGAGGAAGCCATTATGAGGTTAGGGAGAAACCTGGTGCTAGGGAAATTCCCAGGGACCCACAAGGATGACCCCAGATAAGACTCTTAGCAATAGTGGAGAGGGTGCCTGAACTGGCCTTCTCCTGTATTCAGATTGGTGACTACCCTAATTGTCATCATAGAACCTTCATCCAGTAACTGATGGAAGCAGATGTGGAGATCCATAGCCAAGGACTGGGCCAAACTCCTCGAATCCAATCAAAGAGAGGGAGGAGGGATTACATGAGCAAGAGGGGTCCAGATCATGACGGAGAAACCCACAGAGACAGCTGACCTGAACTTGTGGGAGCTCATAGTCTCTGAACCAACAGCTGGGGAGCCTGCATGGGACCAGCCTAGACCCTCTGCATGTGGGTGACAGTTGTGTGGCTTGGTCTGTTTGTGGGGCCCCTGGCAATGGAACCATGATCCATCCCTGGTGCATGAGCATGGCTTGTTGTAATGTGACCAAGGAGGAAATGAACTATCCCAGCAGGGATCTTTTTTTCCTGCTTCTCCAGACTTTGCTCAGACTATGTGGGCCACCACACTACCATGGAACCCCAAAGGTAACAGAGAAATCAGATCAGACAGTAGCCCATGGGACAGCCAGGCCACCTACCAATGGACATCAATGAGAATAAGGTCACTCAGGATGGCCAGTGGCTGTCCCTCTTCAAGCAGTCTGCCAGCTCAGTCTTCATTTTTCTGGTTTTCTCATATCTCTTGTTTTTACCTTGAGGTCCACACACAAATCCTAGAAAATTCTCTACCATAGATGACACCTGAAAATTGGTTCCTTGTCCTGACATCTTCAGACCCCACCCAGGACCCCACCTACAGCTAATCCTCATCTCCTCCACACCACTGTTCTTTCCTCTTATACCAAGGAATTTGTTCAAGCGTGAAGTGCCTGGGATTTCTGGTTCCCTCCACCTGAGAAGCCTGGTTACTATATATTCTGCTTTAAATAACCATTTCCATAGCTCCTGCCAAATGTGCTGCCAGCTGATGTCAGATTCCAGTACTGACATGCAGGAACTGGTAGGCAAAGTTGAAGAACGCATGGTGGGAAGTAAAAATACTTACAAGGAAGACATTTCTAACCATTCGTTTAATTTTTCAAAAGGATCCAATGTCCCACTGGATTTTGATGGTGAAAGACTCAGGGCTCTTCATAGACCTAGGAAGGACAGGGTTACCAGATTCAGCAAGCAAAAACACATTCAATCTTTGGGGGCATGGTTATGCTAAAATGTTACTGTCTGTCTCTCTGCATAGCCCATCCAGCTGAGCACACTGGGATCTGCATGGAAGCCCTCAGTAGGGATACATCATTATTTAAGGGCCTCAACCAAGCAAGATGCTACTGTCCCTTCCCTCTGCCCCATCACCATGAAATTAGCTGATCCTGGGGACGGGTCAATTGCCATCCCTTGGGAAACCATGACCTCTGAGTCCTCTATGTCCTGTCTCAGCGACTGCCATGTGTGTCTTCCCAGGCTCCCTGAGCAGTAGTCAGAGATTTAGGGGCTAAGTCGTCACCCCTCTGATCTTGACCACTTCAGTGACATTGTACTCTGATCCCGGCTTCCTTCCACTAGGTGACTCAGCCCGAGCAGGAGTCTCAAGTCTCTCTCTGCCCTACTTCCAATCTCTCAGGTGTCCAAACTTCTGCCTACCTCCACTGTCACCAGACCTCACTGGACTGGGGACAGTCTGAACACAAACTAGGTGACCAAGGAGGTCCTTCACCCACTCCCTGGCTGCCCTTCAATGGGGATCTTCAGGGGAGCTGATAAGGAATGACATTGACCTTAAACAGTGGCTCCCTATTCAAAACTCTAGGGCCTCAACTCTCCAAGACCCTGCTATGGTTTTAAAACTCCCCCTGGGTCTAGCTTACCCTCACTAGGCCTTGAAATTCCCACTTTACCAAGTCCATATTGCTCCAGAATATCAACTCCCCAAACACACACACATACACACACACACACACACACACACACACACACACACACACACACACAAATTTCTCCCCCAGAAGTGACTTTGGTTATTGCTCTGGGCTTTGAAAGTCTACTCAGAATGAGCCATGTGTCTTGCCATAGTGAGTACCCAAGAAGCCACTGGGCCCAGCAGAAGAAAGTCATACCTCTCCAGTCCTCTTGTGACCATGCTCTGCCTTCATGTTTCAGGACCCAAAACCCTCTCCCTGAGGGCCAGCTCTTCCTGCACAACCATGCTGACCAACAGCTCCCATCTGGAGACTATGGCCTTCTGCTCAGAGGTTCTAAGTTCTTGCTCCCCTCATTCAGCTTTTATGATCTGAGAATCCCACAGCACTACCTTTCTCCCCAGTGTTTCAGAGAATCTGTGATTTATGGGAGATGCACTGTCAGGCATACTGGGTCAGGGACCTCAGTGTCTGCGTCCCCTCCATTCAAGTATCACTTAACTGAACCACAAAGCAAATCCTCCCCCCAAACGCCCCATTTGATTGGCTCAGCCATCAGCATTTACAGATGCCGGGCAGTCCACATAACAACATGCCTCCTGCTAACAGCAGCATCTCTGTGGCCAGGCCTGGGGCTCCAGGCTATCATTAACTGCCCTACACGGCGCAGGTTTTACTTTCAAGCTTCTCGGAGATGCTCAGATGAAAGCAGCCACGTGGCTGTTATGACCGATCATGAAAGCTGGACGGAGGATGCGTGCCAGATACCTGCCAGCTTTACCAAAAGGTGCCTGAACAAGTCTCAGCAGCCACCCATCCACCTGTCCCCTACCAAACTCCATGAGGGGACATGATGTGCCCATCTCTCCCAGAGCCCCAGGACAGCTGCTCAAAGGCATAGCTCATGTACCATGCTCTCCACCAGCAGTCCCAAAAGTACCATCCAAAAGGACATAGGCTCCCTGAAGTACAAGAACCCAAAAAGTGGGAATAAAAAAAAGGGGTCCCAGCAGGGACATGGGGGACTCTGAGACAATATATCATCAGGCCCTATTGACACCTTGCAATGGCATCCCTTCCCAGGCTTGTTTCAGGCTTCCCTAGGGTAGGACAGTGGGATTCCCCTTCCAGGAAGGCTAGGGAAGTCTCACACTTCTGTTTGGATGGTCAAAGCTGCCACCCAAAATAGATGATCCAAGTACCAAAGGAGTCTCAGGCATGGACTCTGCCCTCAGTTTCACCTTGTTCTCCACGTGCCTGGCTGCCATACCCAAATCTGGGGACAGACAGAGAGAGCCTCCTACTGGGACCGGATCTAAAGCCCCACCCCTTCTACTTTGGGTCTCAACAGGTGACCAGAGGCCTCAGTCTGCTTTCTGGCATGAGTCTGCCCTCTGCAGGGCCCAGGCAGGACAGACAGCCCCACAAGATGATGCGCAGACACGTACTGGTCCATTAACAAGGGGTGGAGCCTTGAGGACGGGGAGGTACCTTTTGCTCAAGGTGAGAAGCCAGGAGCTTCTTAAGAACTGCAGCATTGCACCGCCATGGTACATCACCTGCCGTGTGTCAGACTCTCCCACCAATCCACCAACCCCCACCTGGGAACATGACCCATGGTACATCACCTGCCGTGTGTCAGACTCTCCCACCAATCCACCAACCCCCACCTGGGAACATGACCCATGGTACATCACCTGCCGTGTGTCAGACTCTTCCACCAATCCACCAACCCCCACCTGGGAACATGACCCATGCATGGTACATCACCTGCTGTGTGTCAGACTCCTGGACATCACGGGAATGTACCCTGTTGACTCTTTTGGCACCTGAGTGCTGGGGCCTGGCTGGGAGTCTTGTTCCTCTCCCACGTTACTGAAAGTGAACCTATGACCCTTGACAAAGTACCCGTCAGCATCTCGGGAAGCCTTTTGGAACTGTGGATCCCGTCCTTTGAACTAGGTCTGTCACTTAGGAGGTCTGAATCAGTCTTCCTGTGTGTAAAATGGGCGTGACGGTGACAGCTCTTGAGCTGGTCAACGATGAAGTGACATGAAGCTGAGGAACAGGGTGGCGCATGCAACGTGCAGTGTGTTGGCTATTTCGATCTGGTTGCAACCCTTTGTCCTAGGGTCCCTGCCTTAACACACACGCATTCACAGTCTGACAGAGATGTGAGTCGGGCGCCACCAAGGCAGAGCTGTTTGCTCACTACCGCAGCTCTGGGGAGCAGCCACAGAGCCTGGTGTGGCCTGGGCAAGGAGGACAACCCCCCAAGGGAGGGGCAGTGTTGACCCAGCAGGTCTTTTCTCCCTCAAGTGTCACCCCACATGGGTGACTAAAGTGACAGATGGAGTCCTAGGCAGAAAGACAGGATCCCCACCCCACCCCTCCCACCTTCCAGATCAGAGAGCTGGGTCGGCCTTATTCCCAGCTCAGAAAGCCTGCTGAGTGGCCTGGCAGAAACACCTGCTCCTGACCCGCCCTGCCCAGGCTCCCCAAGACACATGATGGGGCCACAGGAGTCTTTAGTTGGGGCTCCTCAGAGTCCTCCCTGGGATCTGAGTGTAAGGCTCTCAGGCCAGACTTAGGGGCCCAGTTCCTGTCACTGAATGACTCCCCTCGTATTCTGTGGAGCGTGCCAATACCGAGTCACAAAAGACTCTTTGGCCTCAGGGACCAGAACCAACCAGGAGCACTCAGCTTTGACTGACTGGGGAGGGGACCCATTTCTTCCTGTCCTTGGTATAGTGTGCTCACTGTTCCCAGAGCCCCTCAGTCCTCCATCTAGTACATTCTTTCAGCTCCTGTAAATACACTAGGTATGAGGATGTGGGTGACCCTGAAACTATTTCTACCTCAAAGGGAGTCACAGAACCAGAGAGGTCGTGACCAGAAGTGTTGTTTGGTGAGCAGTGACTTACTGTGTGTCATATGTCCTGAGCCCTCAACTTTAATAACCCACAGGGGAGGTAGCAATTAGCAGGAGAGGAAGTGCTCGGAGTTAGTTCCTGTTTGTCTGAGAACTCCTTTAAAGGTAGAGGCCATCTTTTTCTTTCTCTTTCTCCAGAATCATTCCAGTGTAAGAATACAATAGCACTCAAGAGATAACTACAGACTAAACAAATTTCCCAAAACTCAAAAGGGGTTGGGAGTAAAGGCATGGCCTGTTTTTCTGTAATGATTTAGCTCCTGGCAGAGTCCTGGACGTTGAACTTGACCTGAGCCCCACCTCCTTCTATAGTGGAGAACGGAGTGGGCTCTCCAAGAGTGGAGAATAGATACTGTCTCTGCCTTAGCTAGCCCAGGCCTGCCTGAGTGACCCCTGCGTGCCTAAGCCACCTGCATGTGGCCTGCAAATGGGAAGAGTCTAAATTACACCAGGGTGGGGTGGGAAACTACAGAGGAGAGACAGGAGAGGGAGGGAAAGACCAGAGAAAGGGGACAGGTGGCAAGGGTGCCAGAGACCCTCCAACCCTCTAGCTGTGAGACAAAACCCAAATGTCACCGTGGAGGCAGGTTCCCCAGTTCATGCCTTCTTCTCTTCTTTCTACAAGTACTAGCTAAATCTTCTCCAAGATGAAAAGACACAGCCCTACCCCTAGGGCCACACTGTCAAAGTGGGGACAGATGGGTACAATCCTGGGAGCACCCAGGGCATGCCACACCATCTATCTGTCATGGAGAAGGGTCATTCATCTCAATCTGCATTTTAAGAAAAACCTCATTGTCTCGAATAAAACAAAGATGTGCTCTGGAGAGCAAGAGAAGGAGGGTCAGACTGTAGAGGTCTCCTGTAGAACAAGGGCTCTCCAGGTGCCCAACCACATGGCTGCTTCACCAAGAGCATTTTGAGATAGCAGGACCTTGAGGTTCACCGGGGAGGTTCTTGTAGGGGCCAGATTTGGAAAGAGGCGAGAAGAGGTCAGATCATCTGACCTGTGGGCCTCCAAAGGATCCTGGCCTTTCCCTGGTGGCCATGGATATCTCCAGAGGCATCTCTAAGCTATAGGACTTTACATTTCAATCCATCACCCCAGCCTGAGTGAAGGACAGAGTCAAACTGGAGGCAGGGAGGCCAGTGAGGATATTGTAGTAACATGTCCTGAAAGTTAGAGCCAAGGAAGATATGGGAGCTAAAACACTGTCCATGAGAAGGACTTATGGAAGACAAGGAGAGAGAGAGAGACAGAGACAGAGGGAGGGAGGGAGAGAGAGAGACCAAGATGATGCTGTCTTAGATTTCCAGGTCCCTGAGAGTGGAACAGGGATGAAACAGTCTAAGAGGGTGGCCCTGGAGATCTGTAGAGTTTGGAAATGGATGCCCTATGAACAATAAGACAGGTGAATCTGAAGCTGAAGAGGCAGGTGTAGGGGTCATCAAACATGTGAGTAATTAGGCCCACAGACATGTCCAGGATGGTCCAAGGGGAGAGTAAAGAGCAGAGAGAAAACATGTGCAGTCAATTTGTGTAGAATAAGCATGGCCAGAGAAGGCTATGACTTTAGGCCGGATCTGCAGAAAAGCCAGGGAGAGCAGGGAGATCAGAGGCTGGGCAGCCAGAGACCAGGGCAGGCTGAGGTTCTGAGTGAGTCATAGGCTAATCCACTGGGTGATTTAGAGTTGTAAGATCTTGGGGTGTGCCAAGGAAAACAGAAAAAGAAGGATATCTCAGGCCAAAATGGAGCTATCAGCCTGGAAGGCAGCCATTCCGGGCTGGGATACCTGTTCTGGGCCTCTATTTTCCCAAGATCCCATCAGTGTCTAAGTTACCTGCTCAGCCCACCTGTACCCACCTCACCCATCACCCAAATCAGGCCTTGGCAGTGGCCACCCTCAGAAACCAGGCCAGAAACAAAAACATTTGCAGAAAAGCAGTAATCTTTATTGAATTATTCGTTCTTTTTAGTAGAGGCGATGAGAAACCAGAGTAGGAAGAAAGAGCAGGGAAGGGAAGAGAAGGCCTCCAATCAGGAGAGAAGGGGGCGGGTCCATCCTCGGAGGTTGTCAGAGCCGTGGGTCCTTTGGACAAACGGAACTGGCTTCACATTCTGAGTCTTCTCATCCTACACCGTCAACTCTCCTCCTGAGGCTGCTGAAGGCCAGGAAAGGGACTCCAGGCTGAGTTAATACTTGCGGAAATCCAGGCGACCGGAAGTGGAGGGGGAGACAGAGGTGTTGGAGGAAGAAGCAGTGCCATTTCCTGAGACAGAGAGAAGACAAGATGCTAAGGCTGGAGAAACCCCACCTCAGGCTGAGCCAAGACCCCAGGAAGGCTCACAAGCTCCTAAGTGGTCAAGGGTATGTGGGTGGGCATTCTATTATTGTCCTCAATGGTGGCTTTCTCCAAGACAACCCCATGGCTCTGTGGGGCAGAGACATTTATGTAATTGTTTCCACCCAATTCCCTCCATCTTTGTACTTGGGAACCAGCACTGCCTCCCTCCCAGCCCACCTCCACCCAAGTTCAGCAATTCAAACCACTGAGCCGTCTCCTCACCTCCAGCGTTGCTGAAGCCAGTCATCCTGAAAGGGGGCAGGGGGGAAAACAGCCATGAGCAGAAGGCAATAGAGGACAAGTGTTTCCTGGTCCTCTGATGTAGGGACTCTGTCACCTTCCAAGAACCTTGACCTGGAATCTTTTCCAACATTGTCTCCAGCCCGGGACCTTCTTTCCCCCCAAGGTATCTATAAGGCATGCTTGCCTGTCTACCTGTCTTGCCAATTTGTCTGTATGAAAGCCCCAAGATTTGGGGTATCTGGTTCACTAAGTTCTCTGTCCCCCACCTTTCTCCTAAGCCCACAGGGATGGCTTAGTCCCTGCACATAGTATGAAAACAGTTCAATCAACACCTTCTCTCTCCTTGGTGCAGAAGCCAAGCAGGCACTCTGTCATGGAGCTTATGTGGCCATCACAAACCACTACCTTGACAGCTTTGTATGGCTGAACCACATCCTAACTAACAGCTGTCCTGGATTAAATGTTCCTTCCACATCCCTTTTCCGGTCTATCCACCAGAATAGGAATGGTTTCCAGTCTATCCAAAAACAGGGACCCAAATTGGGATGTCCAAAGGTATTAACCCTGCTAGCCTGCCTCAGTTCCTCAGTCTAACTGGGGAGAGGGGGAGGGGCTCTGACCCCAGCTCTTTTGCCAGACTATTTAAGTTCCAACAGAAGCTCTCCCCTCTCTGACAGGAGGAGGCTGATCTCTAACACCCTGCCTGTTCTGGCAGCCACTGTTCCTGCGACCCCCTTCTCAAGACAGCAGGTGCCAGGGACCTACTTGGCATCCTGGCCCTCGAGCAGGCTGCGGTAGGTGGCAATCTCCTGCTCCAGCCTTGTTTTGATGTCCAGCAGCATCTTGTATTCCTGGTTCTGACACTCCATCTCACTGCGGAGGTCACTCAGCTGGGTCTCGATGCTGCTGATGAGACCCTGGATCTGTTGCAGTTGCAGGGCGTAGCGGCACTCTGTCTCAGCCAAGGTGCTTTCCAAGCCAGCTTTCTGATGGAGCAACAAGAAAGAAGTTATGGGGAGAGCCAGTCCAGAGGGAGACCCAGTAGTGGGGGGCACAGGGCACAGGCAGCAGAGGGTACCATGCTCAGCTGGGACTGCAGCTCGATCTCCAGGCCCTGGAGTGTGCGCCTGAGCTCTGTGATCTCTGTCTTGCTGGTCTGGATCATGGCAGCACTGGAGGACACTTCCTTACTCAACTCTGCACTCTGATTGCCAAACAGAGAGAAGGGGTGATGGGGTTAGCAAGAAGTCCTGACCAAAAGCCATGCCCCGCCCCCCACTCAGCACCACCCAGCTATGTGGGTTAGGTACATCAGTACCTGCCTCTGGAACCATTCCTCAGCATCCCTCCGATTCTTCTCAGCCAGGGCTTCATACTGCTCCCTCATCTCAGCCAGCACACGGGTCAGATCAATGCCAGGGGTGGCATCCATCTCCACATTGACCTGGCCTACAACCTGGTTGCTGAACTCCTTCATCTCCTGTGGGGTAGGAAAGGAAGATGTGAGAGGCTCCCCCTTCTCCTTATCTCTGAGTGACAGCAGAAGGTTCTGGAAGAGTCTTCAGGACCCCACCGTGGATGGCAGTGTCAGCCTGCAGCAGAGGGCTCTCCTTGCTCACCAGAGGTGGCCCAGCCTGTCATCCCCTCTCACCTCCTCATGGTTCTTCTTCAGGTAGGCCAGCTCCTCATTCAGGCTCTCAATCTGCATCTCCAGGTCAGTCTTAGATAGAGTCAGCTCATCCAGCACCCTGCGCAGGCCATTGATGTCGGCCTCCACACTCTGGCGCAAGGTCAGCTCATTTTCGTACCTGAAACATTTTTAAGAATTAAAGCAAAGCATAAATAATATTAGACACATCCCACCCCCCACACTGAACTCCTCTACGACTCCAAGGCCTTGGCTCCTGAGTATCCCAGTGTCCTCCACCAGATTCCTCTAATGTAAGAGTCTGCTGGGATGGACCTGAGGAAAACAGACTCACTTGAGCCTGAAGTCATCTGCAGCCAGCCTGGCGTTGTCGATCTCCAGGATGACCCTGTTGTTGTCTGTGGTGGCTTCCAGAATCTACAAAACACAGGTGGAACACTCTGGAGCTGTGCGTAGAAAGCAAAACTCAGCGTCTTAACTGTGCTTGAGTGGAGACAAAGAAAGCACTCTGTGAAGTGCGGAAGAGGCAAGGCCAGCACCTCTCCTTTCTCTTGAGCATTCCTCATCAAGTCAGGGTGGGAGAGGCCAGTGGTGGACATTTCAGAGGAAACACCCACTCAGGACATCTTCCGGTAGTCATATCTCAGAGCTGCTACCTGTCTAGGCCACTGTCTCCAGAGCCTTCCCCTTAAAGCCAGAAGGGGTTCAATGTGACTCCAGATACGTTCTGGCCATGTCCCTGGAGCTGGCCTCCCAGACAAGCAAAGAAGAAACACATCTAGTTGAATCTCTTGCCCAAACATTTACAGTCTAAGCATGAAAGCCTGTCCTGCCTAACCGGGGCTTGATCCAGGCTGAGAGATTTCTGCTCTAACAAGTTGGTGTCACGGTGTGACAGATGGGCATCACTGAGGACTTCCAGGCCCTGTACCAGCCTGAGCCTCTGCCTCTACACCCAACTGAGTCATCCTCCACTGAGAAGTTTATACATGGTTCTTCCAAAATAAACAGTGAACGAAGATGCCTTTTCTGTGTTGGTTTTAGCCATTTTAAAAGATGTCATGGAAACATCTTTTAAAATGTCATGTTTCCAAATAACTCAGTAGGTTAGGCTATAGCAACTGAGTCACAAGTAACAGTTCAGGAAGCCATAAAAAAAAAATCGGCAGGAGTAACGACACCAATAAACAAGAAGTATGAGAGGAAGCGTCTGGGTCACAGCATAAGAAAACTTCAGTAGTTGAGACTCTTGGTAGTGTGGAGTTAGAATTTTCCCCTGCAAGAATATGGACTCCATCCATGCCTGGTCCTCTGTGGCACTGCATGTCCGAGCTCTTGAGGCTCTGCCCTGTACTAAGAAAGCCTTCTTAGTATCAGAGGCCTCACCTTATTCCGGAGTTCCTCTATGGTCTTGTAGTAGGCGCTGTAGTCCCTCTCTGGACTAGCTGGGCTCTGCCTCATGTGCCAGTCGCGAATCTTCACCTCCAGATCAGCATTGGCTGCCTCCAGAGCGCGTACCTTTTCCAGGTAGTTGGCTAAGCGGTCGTTGAGATTCTGCATGGTGATTTTCTCATTGCCAGAGATGAGGCCACCATCGCCACCTCCAAAGTCACCAAAGCCTCCACCAAAACCCCCACCAAAACCTCCGCCATAGCTACCTCCGAAGCCACCCCCGAAACCACTACCAGCCCCTCCACCAAAGCCACAGCTCATGCCACCTCCGTAGCCTCCAGATGACCCTCCGGTGACAAACCGGGAAGAGCAGGTAGAGATTTTCCGGCCTCCTCCAAGCTGGCAAGAACCGGCCCCGAAACCACCGCCATAGCTGGTGGAAGAACTCTGAAAGCGGCAACTCATGGCGGGAGCTAGAGTAAGAGCAGAAGCAGACAGGAGCTGAACTTGACCAAGGCCAAGGAGGACTGTGGCTCTTCCTCGCTGGGCATGCCTTTTATGCACCTTCCACGGGGGTGGGACACCCTCTCTCCTCCCTTCCCCACCCTCTGACCGGATGCCAACTGCACCTCAGTTCCCACAAACCCAGTTACCTCTGCTCTCCAGGGTGGGTTGTGTCTTTGGGGGTGGCTCTTTTTCCTTTTAATCCTCAACAAAAGGGATGATTCAGAGGGAGCAGTGTTCTGCTTGAGACTATCGTTTTGACAACCCTGAATTCTACTTCACCTTTCCAGTTAGGAACCTCGGTCCCAGCCCTGCCCAGTATTAGAATGGGGACTGAGCTGCAATGGTCTGCCAGAGAGCCTCCTCAGGGGAAGGCCAGGCTGCAAAGTGGCCCCATGCTGGGTGGAATCGCCTTAGCCCTCACAGCCCTTCTTTCTGCTTCTAAAACATCTGGCTGGAATGTTCTGGAAACCCCTTAGCACTTCATCTATGCCAATGTACCCAACACTTCTGATGACAAACTTTGTCGGTCTTGAAGAATTAACCACCTTGAACATGTTTAGCCTGAGAAAGAAATGGGTCCAGGGACTGGAGAGTTGGCTCCATGGCTAAGAATACTTGCTGTTTTGGGCAAGGGCCTGAGTTCAGTTCCCAACACCCGCATGAGAGCTCACAAATGTCTGTAACTCCAGTTCCAGAGGAATCTCATTCCTTCTTCTGGACTCTGTAAGCATCAGGAACACTCATGATGCATGGCATCAAACACTCATGCCCATGAAATAAAAATAAATAAATCTAGAAAGAAAGAAAGGAAGGAAGAAAGAAAGAAAGGAAGGGAGGGAGGGAGGGAGGAAGGAAGGAAGGAAGAAAGAAAGAAAAAAAAAAAAGAAAGAAAAAAAAAAAAAAAAAAAAAAAAAAAAAAAAAAAAGAGGAAGAAGGAAGGAAGGAAGGAAGGAAGGAAAGGAAGGAAGGAAGGAAGGAAGGAAGGAAGGAAGGAAGAAGGAAATGGTTCAAAAAAGAAACTAATAAGAGACCCTAGGGGACCCCAGAAAGCAAACACAGTTGAGGAAACTGAGGCATGGGAAGAGGAAGTAACCCCCCCCACACACACACACACAGTAATATGCTCAGAGCCTAAATACTTTACACTCAATTTCTTTTTTTTTCCTTTAATTTTTCAGTTACATTTAATTATTTTGTGCACTGGGGGAACACATGTACTGCAGTATGCTGTGGAGGTCAGAGGACAACTGTCAGAAGTCAGCTCTCTCTTTCTACCGTGTGTGTCCCAGGAATGAAACTCTGCTGAGCATCTCTCCAACCCTGTGCTCAGTTTCACCCATCTTAGCAGCAGCCCCAGGAGGTAACATTTATAATATCCCCCACTTTATACCCAGAAAACTGAATCTTAGATAGAATCAGAACTAAACCCCAAGGCTAGTTCTACCCTAAGACTCATTTTAGATCTCTTTTTCACACAATAAAGCTTATAAAGCCTAAGTGTCTAATTGCCTTGTCACTTATGCATGCTCCTGTACAACCGTATCCACAACTGAGTACTCGTAAACTCATGGTACCTTTCCTGAGAATCCACCTGCAGCCCACACCCCTAATAAAATCATTCTTCCAATGTCTGTCACCAGAGATGAGCCCATAGGTTCTCCACCAGAGGCTACCTGACTCCCCAGAGGACATTTAACAATATCTAGAGTTGTTTGAGTTGTCACAAACCATTGGATGATGGTCCTGGTGTGCAAAGGGTAGAGATAGGGGACGTCACTAAATATCTTGCAATGCTCAGGAAAGTCTCCGCAGCAATGAATTACCATACCCCAAAGGTCTACAGGGTTGAGGTTCAAAAGCTCTGGGTCAGTCCAACACATTAGGTTAATAATTCTGATTGTCTTAGGGCACCTTCCAAATCTGCAAAGGTTCTTGAGTTCCTGAGCAGGGCCCTCTCTCATGATATCTGCTTCAGTTTGTAAGCATTTGACTGAGAGACGCATAGAAGGTTGTGTCTTGGGGGCTAGGGTTGGGTTCTCTTCTGAAGACCCCAGAGTGTGGCTAAGAAGCTCAGGGACTACACAGAGACACTGGTAGAGAAGGCCTTGCTGGTCCCACTGGAAGAAAAGGTCTTGAAGGGCCCCTCTCAGAACCTGGGATAGGAAAGAAGTTCCCAGGGCTGAAAAGGAAGGAGCCCAGCCTGGGCCCCCAACCTTCCCACATCAATGGACCACAGCTACTGTGAATGGCCTCTCAGGAAGAGGGTTCTGAGCCACAGGAGTATGAGGGCGTTGGTAATACCAGGCAGGGGCCGAGGAGAGGTGGCACAGGTGTGAGACCATCCCAGAACTCCCTGTGCTGATTCAGCAAGACTAGAAAAGAAAGCCCTGAGTCGGGACATTGTCACTTTCATGTTCAGAGGTAAGGAAGTGGATCGTGTTCACCCAGAAGGCAGGTGGTCTTGCCAGAGCAAGACCCAGGGTGTACTGGGGTGTTCAAACACCACGATGAGTCCGGGATTTGGGCTGACCCCTGACCCTGCCCAGCCCTCCCATCCCAAACTGATGGCTCAGCTCTCTCACTGGAAAGGCATGATTCAGCCCAAAGCAAGAGCCCTGGCTCTCTCGGTGAAGGATCAAAACTAACAAAAAGGTGATTAATGAAACCTGCCTGGCCCGAGGTGATGATGCCCCAATCCTCCTGGGTTGACAAGCAGGTTGGGGCCAACGCCTCTAAAGGTAACAATGTCACAGATCCTCCAAAGCCCTGGCAGAGCAAACATGGATGGCCATGACATGCCTCCCCTCACAGGGTCAGGGCACAGCCTCTCCTTCCCAGAAGGGACTCATGGTGTCTTGCTACAAGAATGCCCTCCACCTACACATTGTGACCCCCCCCCCAGAGACTATGGGTACAAACCAGGCCCTTCGAAGGGAAGCAGAGCAGAGACTCATCTGGGTTCCCAGTCCCCATCTCAACACTCAGAAAAACTCATGCTCGCTTGTCTGGCAGTTTTCTCCTTGGCTCTTTGACAAAACAACATGAAATTCCATCCTAAGGTCTCCAGCTGTTTCAAGAGCAGGAGAGAGAAAACCACATGCATTCACCCCCAAGCTTAACACTAATACGTTGTCATTTAGCCTCATGTTAGGAGAGGGTGATTGGTGTTTATTGTTTTATTTCTTTACTTTTGAGACAGAGTCTTATGTCTGTAGCCAAGGACCTTGAACTTCTGACCCTATGTGTATACTTCCTGAGTACTAGGATCACAGGCATGACCCACCATGCCAGATTATTCCAGGCCAGCAATCAAAACCAGCAGTTCACACATGCAAACCAAGCTCACCACTTACTGAGCTACATCCCCAGCTCAAGAGAGGATTTTTCAGATGAAGTAGATGAGGTTCAAGAAAGCAAATCACTTGCCCAAGGACACCTTGAAGCCAAATTTTGAATCTGGCTTCTGATTCTGTCTATCCATACCCAGGGGTGGGGTGCTCAAGTCTTTGAGGAGTTCATTCCAGGATAGTGTGATTTATAGAAAAATATGAACATTTAGGGAGTTTTGTCTTGGGTTCCTGGCACAGAATTAAAACCCTTAATTTTTGATCCATGGGGACACTGGGGACACCTTTTGTCCTCATACCTGGTCTCCAGTGTTAGCCACAGACAGTCTCCAATCTCTCAGCTTTTTCTGATAACAGGAGCATCATGGTAGATGGTGCTGGGTGGGCTCATGGATGGGGGGGGGGCTGGTCACAGGAATGACTTTCAGTCTTACCTGCCCAGCCCCCATCCTCCAGGAAGAGGAATGCAGCTGGAGGCTGTGTTCATTAATCATGCCTGTGTGATGAAATCTCCACTCAAATGCTAAAGTATGCAGTGCAGACAGTCACAGTCAATGAATGAGACCATGCCTATGTGCCAGAAGGGTGATGTCCGCCAACTTGATGAGGACAATAATTCCTGTACTGGGGGCCCAGCTAAACCTCATCTATGTGTTTCTTCCCCCGACTGCTCATTTGGGGGCCTTTAGCAACCATGACAATGTTTTCCTGGATTCTGTGAGCTCCTCTACCCAAGAAGGGAGTCTTGGGGATCCATGACTTACAACCAGGTGTGACAAATGTTGCAGTTAGCCTGGGGAATGTGCTGCCTATAACTGTCATCTGAAACAGGGTTTCTTCAGTCTTGTGGGCCTGAGCCAGAGCCTTTGGGGTCTGTACTAACTCCAGGGCTGGAGAGACGGCTCAGCCGTTAAAGGCTGGGTCACAGCCTTTGGGGTCTGTGTTAACTCCAGTTGATGTCAGAACTGCACTGACTGGTGTGATTTCCAGAGGGCATCACAGAAATGCTTGTTGGGGGGGACACCCCACACAGCAGGTCACATGCATGCTCTGAGTTGGTGAGATTAGCAGGGAGAAGGAAGCGAACCCCATGGGCATGCCAGGGCCTGAAGCACTAAAGCTAGTCTGAAGTGACTTGGGAATAGTGCGTGCCAAACGTATCTCTGAGGAAGGGGGCTGTCCTCTAGGCTTGAATCAATCTGCTCCTCAGTAGAGTCCCCTCCCTGGTGGGAGCCTTGGGACCCCTTGGGAGGTGGGTCAGCCATTCTCCACTCAGATTTCACTGAGGTCAAAGTACACACGAGATGTTGAGGGGCTTGGGAGACGACTCGGCAGGTAAAAGCAGCACTTGCTGCCCAAGGCTAAGGACCTGATTTGGGATCATCAGGACTCATGTACGAGACAGACACACAAAGTTCTATTACCACAGTCCTCCTACAGGAAAATGGGACATGGGGACAGAAGACTCCCAGGAAGCGTGTGGGCCAGCTGGACTGACAGCAGCAGTCACAATCAAAAGGTCCTGCGTTAAACAAAGTAGATAGCGGAGACAATACCCAAAACTGCCCTCTGACCTCCACACAGCACCTCCATTCACACATGCGCACCTACACACAATCAATAAAATAGATACTACGTTGAACATTCTATCTGCATGATCTTATTTCAGAACAACTCTGCTCTATATACCATACTCTTATTCAGCTGGGGCAACTGAGGTACAGAGAGGTTAACTGCATTGCCCAAATTCAAAATCTCGGCCGTCAGTTAGGATGTAGCTCTGCTGGTACCACGCTCGCCTAGCACGCATGAAGACCAGGATTTAAAGGTATAAACCAGGCACGGTGGTGCATGCCTGTAATCTCACCGCTCAGGAATTCAGAGTTCAGGGTTATCCTTGGCTCCACAGTATACTTGATATCAATCTGGGATATGTAAGAACCCACTTCAACACAAACAATCTTCTCCAGGGTCTGCATGTAAATCATTTGAAGTCTTTAAAGTATTATTCACAATCAATTGGCAATAATAAGCACATTATTTTCCTGAATTCTGTGAGACTGGTAAGGAGGGAGTCATAGAACCCCACAATTTGTTACAAGTGGGGCGGAAGTTGTGGGAGGCCTGGAGACATGCTGCTTACAGTTGTTATCTGAATTAGGGTTCTATCTTGTGGGACTAAACCCTAACCTGTGAGGTCTTTCTTTTTTCTTTTTTTTTGGGGGGTGGGGGTGTTTGTTTTTTTGTTTGTTTGGTTGGTTGGTTGGTCGGTTGGTTGGTTGGTTGGTTGGTTTGGTTTGGTTTGGTTTGGTTTGGTTTGGTTTTGGTTTTTCGAGACAAGGTTTCTCTGTGTAGTTTTGATGCCTGTCCTGGATCTCACTCTGTAGACCAGACTGGCCTCAAACTCACAGAGATCCACCTGCCTCTGCCTCCCGAGTGCTGGGATTAAAGGCGTGCGCCACCACCGCCCTGCTGTGAGGTCTTTTCTAACTATGGTTGTGTCAGAATTGAGCTTGTGTCAGATTTCCAGTAAACATCACAGAATTTCTTGTCATGTGATCTCAAAGAGGAGAGGATCGTTGTTCGCTGCTTTATTATTTTACTTTTGAGACAGAGTGTTTTCATAGCTCAGGCTGCTCTCAAAAACATCATGTAGTCCTGAATGACCTCAAATAAATTACATAGCCAAGGCTGATCTTGAACTTCTGATCCTCCTACCTCCACATCCCGAGTGCTAGGATTACAAGTGAGTGCAATCACACCAAGTTTACTCTGTGCTGGGGCTCAAACCCAGGGCCTCATGCATGCTAAACAAGCTCACTACCCACTGAGCTACATGTCCAGCCTGGGATGTTTTTTTGTTTTGTTTTGTGTTTTTTAAACCTGCTTTTTCAGATGAAGCAGGTGAATTTCAAATAAACAATTCATTTGTCCTAGGACACCTTGAATTCAAGTTTTGAATCTCAGCTCTTGGTCTGTCTACCATACTTAGTGGTGGGGTACTCAGATTTCTGAGTGGTCAGTTCTTATCCCCCATGCAAGCACATCTGCTGGCCTTTCCATGCTCAGCCATCACTAGTATCTGGACAGTGGATGGTCCTGCTCCCCATGGTGGCCTATGACATTAATAGCTTGCAGTATCAGCCTTTCCAATGGCTTTGACTGATCTGAGTTCCTAAGCCCAGGGGTTTATGGGAGTGCTCACTCAGTGAGGGACTGCAATAAGAACTGTCCCACCTAATAACCTCTTTTCACATTTAGGAAAACTGAGGCCTGGGACAGTAAGAAACAAGAAGAAATGCAAGCTTCTCATGAACCTCACAGTGAAACCATCTCTAAGTTGGTTTCAGCATGTCGTCTTTCCAAGTCTCTGGCCCTCAACTAGTGTATGTCTTCACCAAATTGCTAATGTGCAGAGCCTTCCCTGGCTTGTACCCAGTCCCCTGGCTTCTACTTCAGTGTCCTGCTTAGACAGGGTCTGTCTTCTCTCTCTTGAGAAGCAGACCTTCCTCCTGACAGTCAACCCAGGCCTTAAGGCAGCTCTCCCTCCTCACAAACACCCGCTTCGTACAGAACTACTCATAAATCACTTCAAACTAGCCTTGGTGCCTCGGGCCCTGGCACGTCCACAGTGCCTAATTCTAACACAGGCTTTATGTCAACACAGGCTTCCCAGGGACTCAGCATGGTCAGCAAAGACTTTGGATGAGAGGAACCTGAGTTTCAAGCCTCCATTGGCCACCAGCTAGCTGTGTGTGACCTTAGGAAAGTTGCTCAACCTTCCAAGGCCTGAATGGCCACAACTGAAAAGCAGGTATTAGATGAGTGAGCACATACGGCTTATCAAATGCCTGCGATGCAAAGGGCATGGAGCAGGGAGAGAACTGCCGGTGAGGAAATGCAAGCTCATTGTTAGATGGCCGGTCTGAAAATCCTCCTGGGCCTCCACCCTGCACTGACACACAGCTTCGCCTTCCTCCCACTCTGGCCCCTGCATAGCACACATAGCAACCGAGCAGGTGGCAGGTGGCTCCTATATCACTTCCTCTACCCTATTTGAGGACACAATCCTTGGCCACCTCTCCGAACACAGCTCCTGGTGCAGAGAAGCCTGAGGAGCAGTTTGGGGGAGCCTTTGTCTGTGGGTACAAGTGATAAGACAAGGCACACAGAAGCAGCATTCAAGGAGTGACCCCAGCTCCCAGTCTTAGGAGCAAAGCTGTCCTGTTGGACCTCTCTCCTCCCATTGCCCTTGCAGGTGACCACCATAGAGACACACTTCCAAGAGACCAGAGACCATCTAGAGCCATGTATCAGGCAAGATCAGTGAAGGAGAACCAGCTCCATGTACAAGGTCAGCAAATGCTGATGTTTGACCCACACAGAGGGTTCTGCAGAAGGTCCAGTGCCTGGTTCTTCTCCCAGGTTCCAGGTCACCATGTCCAGCCATACTCTTCGTTACACAGGTTGGGAAATTGAGGCCCAGAGAAGGAAAAAGACCAGCTTCAGTCCTCTGGGAGATTTGGCAGACATATCTCATGCCTGCTCTGGGAAAGCCAACCTGAGCTGAAGACATGCCCAAGGCCATAACCTCTCTCTGTAGGGATGGGAATGGGATCATCTGCTACCTGCTTCCTCGGGTTGGCTGCAACCCAAGCCTGACCTCAGCCCAGACAGACAGAAGGTGTACCTCTTCTGCTCAGAAACTATTTAAGAGCTCATAGGACATAGGCATCCCCAGGGACAAGGCAGGAGACAAGTTCCAAGAACATCTTGACAGCCCCACTGGGGATCCAGGAAAGCAGAATAGGTACTCCAAACCAGCATGGTGGCTCACACCTATAAATCCAGTCGTCAAGAAGATCAGGAGTTCTAGGTCATCTCTCTCCTCTTCTCCCATCCCGTTCCCCCCCACACACACACACACATGCATACACGATAATTTTCACGTTTATCTTATTACTTATTTGTGTGTCTATGTGAGCAAGGTTGTCCTCGGTGCACCAATGGAATTCAGAGGACAACCTATGGAGGTTGGCTCTCTCCTACCATGCGGATCCTGAAACTCAAACTTAGGTCATCGGTCTTGGCCACAAGCCGCTCTTCCTCGCTGAGCCGCACCACCTGTCGGAGAGGCAGCTTCTCCTCCTCCCTAGACTCAAGGTCCAGCTGCAGGAGAAAGCTAGCAGATGGCACACTCAGTCTGTACCCTCTCTTGCCTTAATACTGCAGCTTCTGCAGAGGTGGTTGTTGCTTGTTTGTTTGTTTGTTTGTTTGTTTTGCAAACTGAAGACAGAAAGATACGGGTGCTGTGGGGTGTTCTGTATGTCCTGTGGGAGCCTGTTCTTGGGTTCCTCATGGCTTTACCCAGCAGGTCCGCATAGAGGATGATTAGGACCACAGGCCTGAGTGCAGGTGTCTGAGATGGTCAGCACTTGGCTGTGCTGGGGGATGGTCTGTATGTCAAGTTGCTCTGATTGGTCAATAAATAAAACCTGATTGGCCATGGCGAGGCAGGAAGTATAGGCGGGACTCTATAGAAAACTCTAGCTACATACAGGCTTGGTTCAGAAGGTCTGAGGCCTCTCCTTGGGGGCCGGAAGGCCTGTGAGCAGAGCAGGAACAGGGCTACAAGCTTCTGCCACATGGGCCAAAGGAGGCTTGGTACAGAACCTGGCTGTTCTCAGGATGGGGAAAGGCATAGATTGCAGTGAATGTATTAAGCGTCCTTCCATGTGAGCATAAGCCACGGCAGAAGAGACAAAGGACTTACACCAGGACAATGTTTTGTTTTGTTTTGTTTTGTTTTGTTTTGTTTTGTTTTGTTTTGTTCTGTTATCTTTTTGGTTTTTTGAAACAGGGTTTCTCTGTGTAGCTTTGCGCCTTTCCTGAAACTCGCTTTGGAGATCAGGCTGGCCTCGAACTCACAGAGATCTGCCTGGCTCTGCCTCCTGAGTGCCTCCATCACCCAGCTGCACCAGGACAATCTTGCTGACGGTATTTCTTTATGACATTTGAACAGGCTGCCTGGAGGTCCCAGTGAGCACGTGTCTTTAAAAGGATGTGTCTCAGTGTCTGCTACCTCCTGTCATTCGGGGGAAAGTGAGGATCTAGGATCAGAGGGACTTATCAGGACCCAGTATTCCCATTTCTGGCTTGAGACCTTATTCAAATTAACCTCACATTCCTGGGCCTCCATTTCCTTTTCTGCAACTGGCCCTGGAGGCTGACAGCCCTTCACAGTGCTGGTGGGACACTTAATGAGATTGTATCATGGGAAGCCCTGCCCGTGGCCAGCACAGTGTAGACACTCCTTAAATCCCATTTCCTGCCTTCAGCCTAAGGAAGTCTGACCTCCCTGTGCTGTCTGGAGACACACTGTCCCTTCAGTCTCCTCAGAAGAGCAAGCACTATCTCGGTCAAGGGTCTGTGGAGAAGGGGCTTTGCCCATGCACACAATGCCAACCCTCTCCAGGGTTTTGGTGCTTCCCTTAAAGACCAGATAGAGCTTCCCCCAGCCTTCTCCTCCCAGCAGGACTAAAGGCTTCTCCCTCCCATCCCCAGCCCTCACCCAGACCTGACACAGCCCAACTGAGCCACCCGGCTCTCTCCACTCCCTCTTTCCACACTCTGTGCAAGGCAATGCGATCTGGGCTCCGAGGACGTAGCCCCAGATCAGAGGCAATCAGCAGGGTGTGTGTGTGTGTGTGTGTGTGTTGTGTGTGTGTGTGTGTTGTGTGTGTGTGTGTCTGTGTGTGTGTGTGTCTGTGTGTGTCTGTGTGTGTGTGTCTGTGTGTGTTGTGTTTTTTGTTGTGTGTGTTGTGTGTGTGTGTGTGTGTCTGTGTGTGTGTGTGTCTGTGTGTGTCTGTGTGTGCTGTGTGTGTGTGTGTGTGTGTGTGTCTGTGTGTGTGTGTGTCTGTGTGTGTGTGTGTGTGTGTCTGTGTGTGTCTGTGTGTGTCTGTGTGTGTGTGTCTGTGTGTGTCTGTGTGTGTCTGTGTGTGTCTGTGTGTGTTGTGTGTGTGTCTGTGTGTGTCTGTGTGTGTCTGTGTGTGTGTGTGTGTGTGTGTCTGTGTGTGTGTCTGTGTGTGTTTGTGTGTTGTGTGTTGTTTGTGTGTGTGTCTGTGTGTGTGTCTGTGTGTGTGTGTCTGTGTGTGTTGTTGTGTTGTGTGTTGTGTGTGTTCTGTGTTTGTCTGTGTGTGTGTGTCTGTGTGTGTCTGTGTGTGTGTCTGTGTGTGTGTGTCTGTGTGTGTGTGTCTGTGTGTGTCTGTGTGTGTGTGTGTGTGTGTGTGTCTGTGTGTGTCTGTGTGTGTCTGTGTGTGTGTCTGTGTGTGTGTCTGTGTGTGTCTGTGTGTGTCTGTGTGTGTGTCTGTGTGTGTCTGTGTGTGTGTGTGTACACTGCTACTGTAATGGGCTCTGGGAAATGCTGGGAATGGGGAGCAGGCACAGAGGTCTGGATCAAGGAAGGCAGCGAGGGCTAGAGTTGCTTTTGACCTTGGGAAAATCAAAGGGGGCTTCCTGGAGCCAGTGTCTTCCCCTCTAGGTGACTTATGTGACCTTTGGAAGGAGATGTCTGCTTCAAAGGAACAAAGTATAGCTTTTCAGAGGGACAGAGATGAGCTTGGCTGGTCATCCTGAAGGCTAAATGTGCCTCACTAAACAGAAAGGGATGTTCAGTGTGTGAGGTAAGGACAGAAGCCAGGAATGGAGTCTCACAACAAGCTGCAAAGGACCATGGCCTAGGATCCCAGAACAAGACCTGGTTAATGAGTCATGTAAGTATGAGATGCAGTCCATCCCTGATGCTTACCGCGCATCCACCAGGCTACCAAGCAAGCCCTTCATCTCTACAGCAGTAGGGTCCTCACTGCTAAGACGGGAAGGACAAACTCTGACCACCTAGCATGGTGAGTATCAAACACGGGAATGAGTGTGCCTAGCACAGTGATAACCAAACACTCGTGTGCAGGCGTCACTTGAAAATAATTATTAAACATGTGTCCTATGCTAGGTGTCCCAAAGTACCCCAGGGAACCGTCCCAGCCCCACTTCTACCCCTCCCTGTTCCCCCATCCCATGTGATGTAGAAAAGTGAGCCACCTTTTGGGGCCACAACCCTCTGCACACTCAAGAATGAATGAATACACACTCAAGGCAGTGGTGGCGCACGCCTTTAATCTCAGCACTCATGAGGCAGAGGCGGGTGGATCTCTGTGAGTTCAAGGCCAACCTGGTCTACAGATCAAGTTCCAAGACAGCCAGAGCTACACACACACACACACACACACACACACACACACACACACACACACACACAAAAGAATTATGTATGATTGTACAAGGAGAAAAAAACAAAACAGAGAGAGGTACGTGTCAGAATGGTGACCTCCTCGGAACTGGACGCCACCAAGAAATACTGAACACATGACCAAGGGGCATTTGTGAAAAGAAAAGTGATTCTTTATTGAGGGAACAGACAACCATACAAAGGTCAGTTGCTTCACACACCTCTCCGCTCAAAAGGAAGCAGGGAAAGGTACAACAGGAAGAGCATGCAGAGCCCGGAGCTGGAAAGCAGAGAGACTCTCTTCATCAGGTCACTCTCCGAAAGCATGGATTGGAGTCTGCTTTTCCAACCTCTCTGGCCTGCACCTCTCTCAGCCCAGGGAGAGCAGGGGGCATGGGGGGCATGGCAAGGGTCTTTTCTCCTGCACCAGACACTTAGATTTCTCTCTTACGGGAAGAAACCACCTTTCCATCGACTGACTCCTCCACACTAATGTGGAAGTTGCTGCTGCTGCTGCCGCCACCGCTGCCTCCACCTCCCAGGGAGGCTGCAGAAACAAAAAGCAAGCTTCAGCATGGGGGACTTCCGGAAGCAGGCTTGGGCTCTGGGAAGATGGACAGCATCCCTGTGGAGAGCCACTGGCCAGTCCCTCTGGAGCTGCCAGGAGGTCTGATGAACTACTAGTCAGAGGTGAGAGCTGGTAACCCAACAGTGAATGATACAGGGGATTTCAAGCTGTGCGTGAACAGGAGTTACAGTGAGTATCCCACCAGCATGAAGGTGAGATCAGGAAGGAAAGCCCTGATCAAAGCCTGCTCAGCCTGAAATGTTCTCAGGAAACTTCTAATCTCAATTCCACCTAGAGTCCATGGGAAAAGGGTATATTCTGGAGCAGGAATACCCTGACTTATTGGGACATCTGTCTCTTCCTCCTTCCTCCCCACTGTAAGTAGAATGGTGCCTCCAATACTCTGCTCCCCACCCCACCAAAGGGCTTTACCCTCTCTTACCTTCCCTGGCACCAATACCAGCCATCCTGAAAGAGACGGGACAGTGGGTGTTAGCCAAGGAAGAAAGCTCCAGTTTCCCGAAGGGAACCCCTGGTGGACACTGAATCGGTCCTCTCCAGCCCCCACACCACACATGACTTTTCTAAGGGCTAGGACATCCTGGTGGTCAGTCCCTCGGGTCTGCCATCCCAAATAGAGCAGGAGCTGTAGTCGTGCCCTAGCCATCATTCACAGGTGAAGCACAGGTCCAGGGAACAGACGTGATACACCCAAAATAACAACCAAACACCAGAACAGACTCCAGACTCCTTAGGTCTCATTCCACTCAACAAAGCAGCTCTCAGGATACCCTGTTTCCCTGATGGTCCCAGATAAGCCCATCCATCCCCTTCCTTTCTTTCCCTGCACCTGTACACCTACTTAGCATCCTGGCCCTCGAGCAGGTTGCGGTAAGTGGCGATCTCCTGCTCCAGCCGAGTCTTTATGTCCAGCAGCATGTTGTACTCCTGGTTCTGAGCCTCCATCTCACAGCGGAGCTCGCTCAGCTGGGTCTCCAGGCTGCTGATGAGCCCCTGGATCTGCTGCAGCTGGGTGGCATAGCGGCACTCCACCTCTGCCAGAGAGTTCTCCAGCCCAGCTTTCTGGTAGGGCAACAGATCCATAAACCCATCAGGCTAGAAGGCAACCCGCTGAAGACAGAGGGTTAGGGAGGATGAGATGGAGTGCCCGGAATGACCACTGTGTGGGATAGGGGCTGAGGCTTTACCAGCCATGGGAGATGGGTACATGTATCACCCAGGAGGGCCAGAGTGGCCGTACCATGCTGAGCTGGGACTGCAGCTCGATCTCCAGCCCCTGCATGGTGCGTCTCAGGTCTGTGATCTCTGTCTTGCTGGTCTGGATCATTTCTGTGTTGGAGGCCACCTCCTTGTTCAGCTCTTCAGTCTGCAAGTCACACATGAGAAACATGAGCCTCGCAGGCCTCCTCAGAGGCCTGTGGAGTGGGGAGGCGGGGGAGAGCAGAGCTGAGGGAGTCAGACCCACCTTACTGAAGAACCAAGCCTCTGCATCCCGACGGTTTTTCTCTGCAATGGCCTCGTATTGTTCCCTCATCTCGGCCAGCACATGGGTCAGGTCCACCCCAGGTGCTGCATCCATCTCCACATTGACCTGGCCAGCCAGCTGACTGCTGAACTCCTTCATCTCCTACAAAGGGGAGAGTGGGGAGGGGGGGGGACACCATTTTAAGACAAGGCTATAAAACAGATCTGACATCTGGAGTCTTGGGGCCAACTGACTCAGTCACTAATTTACAATGTGACCTTAGCACATCACACCACCCTATCTCTGGTCCCCATTGGATCACGTGGACCCCTCAGCTCTGAGGAGCTCTCTTGCTCCAGGTCCTATGAAACAAGGACCTTGTGATAATAAGCCCACAAAGCAAACCAATCCTGTAGTTCACACCTCACCTGACCTTGGGTCCAGATTACCAGATAACAGTGTCCCTTCTCATCCACGGGGCCCCTGGGGTGCATTTCTGAACCACTAAGCCCTCAGCGGACTGTGACAAAAGAAAGACAATCCTGCCCTTCTGCCTCCCACCCTGTCCTGCGGTCACCTCCTCGTGATTCTTCTTCAGGTAGGCCAGCTCCTCATTCAAGTGCTCAATCTGCATCTCCAAGTCGGTCCTGGCCAGGGTCAGCTCATCCAGCACCCGGCGCAGGCCGTTGATGTCGGCCTCCACACTCTGGCGTAGGGCCAGCTCATTCTCATACCTGAGGAGTGGAAAGGAGCCCAAGTCAGGGAAGGTGAGGGGCCCAGGTTTCTGAGTCAGAGAGGAGGAAGGCTGGGTAGCGGGAGTGCTGTAGACAGCGGGGAAGCAATGGGAACTCACTTGAGCCTGAAGTCATCCGCTGCCAGCCTGGCGTTGTCAATCTCCAGGATGACACGCGAGTTGTCAATGGTGGCAGCCAGTATCTGCAGGAGACAGAGAGCTGTACTTAAGGGCTGCTGTTTTTAAGGTCCTATGCCCAAGTTCCCCTTTGCCAACCACTCCCCCATCTCCGCTCCCTGTGCGCTTTCATTGTGCTAACCCACGCTACCTTCCTGTGACACCTTCAAGGCATAGAAAACTAAGGGAGCAGCATTGCCTGGGATTGCCTGTGGGACGTGACTAGCCAAGGCTGTGCTGCAATGGATGCAGTCGGCTCTGGCAGGTAAGGGCTCTCCAGAGACACTCTAAACCAGCCTACTTGGGCACAGCTCACAGTGGCAGCCTCCTGCATGCCTTAACAGGGCCCTTTGTCTCCGAAACATTGCAGCCATTAGGAACTTGGACAGCAGCTAAGGAAAGCGTTTACAGCTAAGGAAAACAGATCTAGTCAGTAAAAGGGAAAGTGAGGGGGTGGCCCAGCCTGTATTGAGTTCCCTGGTCTCCTAAGATCCAACAACGATTTCGGCAATAAAGACATCCTTAAGGGCTGAAGCAAATGGTCCTGGCATTTAGGACTCAGGAGGCTGCGCCTGAACAGCACGCAGGTCAAAAAGTTAAAGCAATCATTTACAAAAATCCCTGCAAGTTTGGTAGGGCAGGGAAAAGGAGTTGCTCTCATTCGTTGCCCCCATCTGCAACCCCATGTATCCAAATCAGATTCTCAAGACCACTCCCTCCCCCGGCACTGCCAAGTGGAACAGAGGTGTCCCACCTATGCCTGGAAAGCAAGTGTATCCCAGCCTTGCTGAGGTTACACAGCAGTAAAGGACTTAGTCTCTTAGTCAGCAGTAATGCTGATGTTACAGATGTGTACGGGGCACCAGCTGCCTGTTTCCCTCTGTCTGACATGTAAGGACTTACTTTGTCCCGGATCTCTTCCATGGTCTTAAAGTAATGGCTATAGTCTCGCTCTGGACTGGCTGGGCTCTGCTTCTGGTACCAGTCTCGGATTTTCACCTCCAGCTCCGTGTTAGCCTGCTCCAGGGCACGCACTTTGTCCAGGTAGGAGGCCAGGCGGTCATTGAGGTTCTGCATGGTGATCTTCTCATTGCCAGAGAGGAGACCTCCATCGCCACCGCCAAAGTCACCAAAGCCACCGCCAAAACCCCCACTGAAGGCTCCACCAAAACCACCACCAGCACCACCACCAAAACCACAACTCATACCACCGCCATACCCCCCTCCGGCCCCCGAGGAGACAAACCTAGCAGAAGAAGCAGAGATGCTTCGGCTCCCGCCTCCCCCGTAGAGACTCCCTCCACCAAAGCCGCCTCCACCAGCACGGAGGGAACCCCCTCGGGTAGAGCCACCTCCAAAGGTGGAGGAAGTTTGCAAGAATGTGGTGGCCATGGTCAGGCAGCCTGTGCCTTCTTGTCCTTTTCAAGCAGGAGAGACTCCAGCAGGAGCTTCTGAGCTGGGCTGAAACCAGGCTACAGTGCTGTCGACCCTGGCCTGGGACTCTTTATATACCCTTGGGAGGGGGTGGGGGCCTCGCCTCCTCCCCCTGAGTGGAGCCAACTCCTCTGCCTTCCAGACAAACACAGCTGCCTGCACACCTCCACGGGGCTCGCTTGTGGGGAGTTTTTCTTTTCTTTCTTTTTTTTTTTTTTTCCTTAATGCAACAAAAGAGATGATTCAGAGTTAATGGGGTTTTGCTCTAGGCCACAGTTTTAACACTTGGATTACAGGTTCATTTCTCACTCCAGGAAGAAGCAAACCCTGGCCATAGCACAGCTCCTAAGGGTTCTCTCATGCCCCATCCCGTTAGAGGAGCCAGGCCAGCTCTGCCCACCCCACCCCACCCCACTGCTAGCATGTGAGTCTTACCCCGAGGTAGATAGCTCCCTGCTCTACTTCCCTGCTCTGTGTCTCCCATCACTGCCCTGTCCTCCCTACTCAAAGGCCCTGTGCATGCATGAGCCTTCGAGACATGGAAGTCCCTAGGAATGTGACCACAGGGCAGGCTGAGGATAGGATCTTGAGTCACATTCCAACTGAGGTGACCAGAAAAGCCAGTACCTGTCCGCCTTTCCCATCCCTGATGCCTGGGAATGCTCTCTCCTCTCATCATCCCCTCCACCACTCCAGAAGTCCTTCTGCCTCTTCAGTCCTGCTCCCCCCACAGCCCCCCAGCTCATGGCCCTGGCTAGGTCCCAAAAGCCCAGAAGGCTCAGGCTGACAGGAGTCTGATTGATGGCCCTGTCACCTGCCAACTGCACATGTCACTGAACCTTTGCTTGCTCCTAAGACGCGTTGGGGCAAACCTCTGCAGATAAGACTCGGGCAAGTTCCAGAAAGCCCCCGCCTTCTCCAGCAAGAGACATGTCCCTGCTTAGCAGGGCCAGATTAACCCCCATTTGCCTTGTCAACTGCTGCCAGCTGGGGAGGGGCTGAGTTAGAGGCTCTGCGTGCCTAAGTACTATGAGGAAGAAGGGGGGGGCTGACAAGCAGGTGGAAGGCATCGGAGCTCAGGCTCAAGGGATCAGTCACTGAGGCCAAAAAGTACAGCCCCACATTCAGGAGGGTCCTCTGGCACCAGCTCAATAGTCGGATTTCTCTGCGCTGATGGCACCTGGGCAGTGCCACCCACACTGGAGAGAGCCCAGGGAGGCCTGGACCTGTGTTTGAACCCCATTTCTATCAACGACTCCTGTGAAACTCCACGCATATCACTTTCTAAGGCTCAGCTTCTTTGTGGTATAGGACATTCACTTTTTAGGACATGCTGAGACTTAAGATTTCCATCCTGCCTCCCCCTGACTCCCCATCATCCATCTGAGGCGAGTGATGGCTGCAGGTCCTGCATCTGAACCTCCTGAGAGCCCACCAGGAAAAACTCTGTCCTTGAACTGAGAGCTTTCTCAGGCTCGGCAGCTCCAGCTAGCCATCAGATGACCGACCCTTCTTTCGGCTGTGACAGGATAATGTCCCATACTTTCAAGATTGACAAAGTACCTTTGTATCCACAATCCCCTCTAATCCCATGACACAGAGCACAGCTGTGGCCCAAGGTTCAGAAGGAACGAGATTCAGACTCGAAGGGGTGACGCCGCTGTGAGCACAGGACGGCCACCTGAAAAGGGGATCACCAGGACTATGTCAGACTTTGGACCCCGCCACCCCCACCCACCCACCCACCCAAGCAAGATATAGAGAACTTTCCTTTTATCTGAACCGGGTTAAAAGGAGAACGACAGGCCTCAGGGAGAGGGCTCCTCACCAGCTTCACCGTAAGCCAGGCATCCTGGGGCTGGCTCCAAACAGTGTAGTATTGTCTTATGGGTGGGAGGATATTGTCTTTTCCTTCCAAAGAAAAATAATCAAACCCAGATCAGTCGGAGCTCATTAAAACCTCTGCAGACATGGCGGCCCCAGCAATTAACACAGAGAACAATTAATCTTCCATCACCCCAGGGTGAGGGAGAACTGGACACCAGCCAGCTCCCCTCTGCACCCTAACTCCCCACCAGCAGCCCTTGGGGAGACTTCTCTTCCACTCGCTGATCCAGGCCAGGAGTGACACCTGCCTTCCTCTCTGTCCTAATCCAAAAGAAAGTTTCGAATCTGAATCTCGGGGCTGGGGAGATGGTTCAGTCAACAGAGTAGCCCCTGCAGGAGCATGAGGACCTGAGTCTGCATCCCCAGTATCCCCAGGCACAGTGCTAGAGGCTTATAGCCCCAGCACGGGGTGGGGGTGGGGTAAGGAGAAGCAGATCACTGGGCTCACTGGCCAGCCGGGCTATTCTAACCCAATCGGTGAGCTCCTGGCTCAGAAACAACCCTCTCTCAGAAACCAAGATGGAAAGAGACTGGAGAAGAATGCTGGCCTTCACATGTTTACACACATGAGAGAAAGGGAGGGAGGAAGGGAGAGAGGGAGGGAGGGAGGGAGGGAGGGGGGAGGGAGGGAGGGAGGGAGGGAGGAAGGAAGGAAGGAAGGAAGGAAGGAAGGAAGGAAGGAAGGAAGGAAGGAAGGAAGGAAGGAAGGCCCTGATCTCAGTCCAAACAGCTCCTGTGAGTGAGGTTTGGAACATCTTCATCAGCAGGCTGGATAGATATGTGCCTGTTTCTGGCCTTTGCCCACGGTAGCCACACAGGTGTCTCTGGAACAGGCCTTCTCTCCTTGAGATGAGGCCATGCTGCCCACCGGGGTCTATCTCAGGTATGACTTGGCCTCTCTGAGCCTGGATCATGGTTCAGAATGGGTTGTGGGGACCCAGCCTCGCACCACAGTGAGTGCTCAGATGCATATGAGGAAGGAAACTGCCTAAGCCTTAGCTCCCATTCACAGCTCCCCTGCCCCCGAGATCGCGATGTTCCAGGGATAGAGCACACAACCTCTGACCTCAGGGTCCCACCTTTCCATTTTTCCCAAGTATATGGCTCTGGGTAATGATTTGGTCTCTTTCTGAACTTTAATCTATGTCAGGGAAATGAAAATAACTTCCTACATAGACATAGCCGATGTATAGACAGAGCAAGGTGGCTGATGGAAAATGTGTCATAAACTGGAGTGGCCATGATGAGAGCCACGATGGAAAGACCCAGCTCTATGGTCAACTCCGGATCTCCCCATAAACAGATTCGAGGCTGAAACAGCAAAGCCTTTCCACCCTGTGCACACACAAAGAAAGGCTTCATCCCACACCCCAACCTGTGTCCTCCTGTGCTGGTGACCCAGTCACCTGCCACACCTGTGTGGGCCCACACCCCACCCCACAGTCACATTCCAGGGGGCCCTGGGGCAGAGGGAGAGTTTCTGCTGTGACAAGAGAGGCTTTCATAGGCAGGGACAAGGATCTCCGGGCAATCTGAGGCTGGGGTGCGGCCTGGTCTCTGCCACCAGCTCCAAAACCTGAGAATTTAAGTGATGGAAGGAGATGGAGGGTGTCGTAAGGCAGAGAAGGAGGCCACAGAGGTGGACAGAAAAGGCGAGAGCGTAGCTCTGGGACCACATTCTTATAATCAGCCTTATGATTTGGAGCAAGCTAAGTAAGGTACGGAGACCCACGAGGGAAGGAAAGAAATAGCGCCTTCTTCAGGGTTAGCAGGAATCACAGCACAGTGTGCTTCCTTAAAAGGTCTCAGATGGGGTACGGAGTAAGACAGGGGTCCTTTACCTGTCCCCTCCCCCACGGGCCCCTGCCAGCTGTCGTGAGAGCAGGCAGCCATGGTCTTGTTTTATGGGTTCCCTTGTTTACCTTGAATTGGCTGTTCCCTTGTTTACCTTGAATTGGCTGCAGCTCTTGGCAGCTGAACTGTAAACGACAGGGTCACCATACCTACCCAGGGGCAGAGCTGAACCAGGAAGCTGCAATTCTGTTCCTTTGTGAGCTCAGGGCAGGCTCCAGACAAGCCAGGTTGGGGGCCACATGGGAGATCTAGGTCCCTGCTGAGACTCATTCCAGGCTCTGGGCCCAGGTAGGAGCTGGTGGGTGTTAAGGGGCTTATGCAGGGCCGCCGGGTAATGAATGTGTTGGTGTCTGCACACCGGCATACATCAGCAAGGACACCCTCTCCAGCCTTGCTTTGAACAGAACGTCAAAACCCCAAAGCCCCGGTATGCGTTCAGTAACGTGTCAGGACAAAACATCTCGGGAGATCCCTGTCCCGAGCCGTCCATCACATGGAACAAGGCCAGGAGAACTGGTGTGAACTCTAAGAGACCACCTGGGTCACAGTGACCTTGAGGCTGTGGATAGCTGATTGTGTTGTATAGCTGTGTGCGGCTTCCCTGAACTCATTCCCTGCCATATAACACGCAGCTCATCCTACCCCGGGGGTGGTTTCTGTTAATGGCACATAGTCGGGGTTCAGTCTGCGTTCACACACACACACATCTCAACCCAAGGGAGTGCACTGGGAAGAAAGACAACTCTGTGCCTGTCTCAAAGCCCACCCTGAGGCTAGAGTGACGGCTCTGGCAGTGGCATTTCACCGCACAAGCATGAAGACCCGGGTTCGGATGCCCAGAGCCCTCATGGAAAGCTGGTACGGGGCCACAAGGCGATGTTGTGGGTAAAGGCAAGTGCCACGGAGGCTGACAACCTGAGTGAGGTCCCTAGAACAGGTGTGGGTGGAAGGAGAGAACGGACTCCTAAACGGTGTCGTCTCATCTTCACCCCCACACAGTGGCATGCTTGTGCATACACACCTAGGCACACTAAGTGAATAAATAAACATAAGAAAAGAAAGAAAGCCAGGCGTGGCATTGCACGTGCATTGCAACTTCAACACGAGGGGGTGATGACAGAAGACGCCTAATGTTAACCTCTGGCCTCTACACACACACACACACACACACACACACACACACACGCACACACGCACGCACGCACACGCACACGCGCGCACACACACGCGCGCACACACACACACACACACACACACACACACACACGCACACACACGCACACACGCACACTTCTCACTCTTGCCATGTATTACAGCAGTTACACATGCCACCAACCACGGGACCTCTCTAAAGCCCGCTTTACCTCCTTTCTTACATGGAGACAAGACTGTTGTAAAGAACAAGGTAGGTAAACGGCCCTGTACAGACGTACAAATGGGAACTGCCATCCCCGTAGCAGTGTGCTCTTGTCCCCACTCTCTGTCCTGGGACAGGGTAGATGTGGTTCAAATAAAACAAGGGGCTAAGACATGACCCATCACTCCATGGCCTGAAAGAAGCAAAGCATCCTTCTTCCCCTGGAGGACAGTTTTATTGGCGAGTCAAGGAAAGAGCTGGAGTAAATGCATCACCCCAGTCACGCCCCTCCCCAGGGGAGTCTCAGGATGCGCTCAGATGGCCTTGGGGGTGGGTAGGTTGTTGTAGTGGGCTTCCTGTCCCTCCAGCAGGCTGCGGTAAGTGGCGATCTCCTGCTCCAGCCTCGACTTGATGTCCATGAGCAGCTGATACTCCTGGTTCTGGCGCTCGGTGTCAGCACGCACATCGCTCAGCTGGGCTTCGATGCTGCTGATCACACCCTGGATCTGTGACAGCTGGGCTCCATAGCGGGCCTCGGTCTCTGCCAGCGTGCCTTCCAGCGCGGCTTTCTGAAGGGGAGGGATAGGGGACGTGACTCAGCAGAGGCAGGTTCCTGAACACCGGCACAACCACCAGCTCAGCTACCTGAGGTTGAAAGGGCACAAGTGTTGCAGCCCTTGGGGTGGAGACACATACCATGCTGAGTTGGGACTGCAGCTCAATCTCAAGACCCTGGAGGGTACGTCGAAGGTCGGTGACTTCCGTCTTGCTCATCTGGAGCTGTTCAGTGTGGCCAGCCACCTCCCTGTTCAGCTCCTCGGTCTGTAACAAGACAGGTCAAAGAGAAAATAAGCAACGAGGCATATCTTGGTGTGTGGGATTCAGGGTCTCTCTCCTCGACAACCCCACAGGATACCATCATCCTCTGCATACCCGAGTGGTGAACCAGGCTTCAGCATCCTTCCGGTTCTTCTCAGCCATGACCTCATATTGACTTCTCATGTCACTCAGGATCTTGGCTAGGTCGATGCCTGGAGCAGAATCCACCTCCACGCTGACCTGGCCACCCACCTGGCTCCTCAGGGCACTAATTTCCTGCAAAGACACCACAGAAGTGGGCATGTCAAGACCTAAACATGCTGGATCTGGACCAGGCCACTCCCCCAGGCCCTGAGCCAAAGAGGGCTTGTTTGGAGGAGCAGATCTTGGAGCCAGCATGGGAGGGCAGACGTGATGGTCACCATGCCCTGTTGGGACTGTGAAAGGTATGGTCACAAGCTGGAGCCACACTGATGATGTAAGAAATGAGGTCGTGGTCAGTGAGTCCAAGATAATAATGTCTCTCAGTTCTGGAACACGGTAGACAGGAGGCCCAGCTTGACCTACCTCCTCGTGGTTCTTCTTCAGGTAGGCCAGCTCCTCCTTCAGGCTCTCAATCTGCATCTCCAGGTCAGTCCTGCCCAGGGTCAGGTCATCCAACACCCGGCGCAGGCCATTGATGTCGGCTTCCACACTCAGACGCAAGGCCTGCTCTGTCTCAAACCTTTCCAAGGAAATAGTTACAGTCAGGCTCGCGCTGGCTCTGTGTCTCTGCCAACTTCCCCGGGGTTTAGGAGCCTGTGGGGGTTTGCTTCCATACAGCTCAGGGTAAGGGCAGAGGCTAGGCCTCCACTGTATTGATCACGATAATGGCCTGGGGTTGCTCCTAACCCACTACCCTGGCTTCTGTATTGATCACAATAAATGGCCTGGGGTTGCTCCTAACCCACTACCCTGGCTTCTGTATTGATCACGATAACGGCCTGGGGTTGCTCCTAACCCACTACCCTGGCTTCTGTATTGATCACGATAACGGCCTGGGGTTGCTCCTAACCCACTACCCTGGCTTCTGAAACCCCCAAAGCAGGGATACTTACTTGGTTCGGAAGTCGTCTGCAGCCAGGCGGGCATTGTCAATCTGTAGGACAATCCTGGCGTTTTCAATGGTGGCACCAAGAATCTGGAAGGGAAGCAGCCAGCAGCTGGCACCAGTTTGGCAAACCAGTATGACCTAGCCACTCTCTTCCCAGATAAATGACTGAATAATCCCCACTCCCTAGATACTGCCCACCAGCCCCTTCTCTGGGCGGCTTTGGCATGGGTCCACTGGCCCCAGAGGACACACTGTACAAGAGGTTGAGTGAAGGGAATCAGGCCAAGAGGCATGTTCAGAAGGACATGTCTAAGACCTGTGCAGCCAAAACTGAGTGGTCTGAAAGGGGCCTATAAACCTGAAGCAGAGAAGCATTAAAAATTACTTATCCTGCCGGGCTGTGGTGGCCCATGCCTTTAATCCCAGCACTCTGGAGGCAGAGGCAGGCAGATCTCTGTGAGTTCGAGGCCAGCCTGGTCTACAGAGCGAGTTCCAGAACAGCCAGGGCTACACAGAGAAACCCTGTCTCGACAAATCAAGAAGAAGAGGAAGAAAAAGAAGAAAAATCGTTTACCCCTGTCTCTATCCCACACTCAAAGCACATTCTGCCTTCCAGAGGGTGGGGTGGGGATATCTCTCATTGATCATCTACAATGTGCCAGGCACCTCGGGCACCTGACCCTTCACAGTCACTCAGTCTCACTCCCACGTCAGTACCACCCCTGCACAGAGGTACACATCCTGAGTTTACCCCGCCTGAAGACTCGCTGATCCCAGGAGTCCATTCAAATCATCCAGCTCACCACTGATCTAAATACCTGGGCCCAGTGTTTTCAAAGACTAGGACAGGACCACTCGGCGGCCTGTCCCCGGGCAGTCGTTGGCATAGTTTTGTTGTTGTTTCATGGTTTGGTTTGGTTTGGTTTGGTTTGGTTTGGTTTGGTTTCATCCGGTTTGACTTTTGCAGACAGAATCTCACTATGTAGCTCAGCTAGCATTAGCCTCATCATCCTCCTGCCTCAGTTTCCTACCTAATGCTGGGATTATAGGTGTCAGCCACCACAGGCAGCTCCATAGATATTGGGGGGGGGGGGGGGTGGTGAAGAAAACAGAGTAGAGTATAAAGATCAGAGGAGACCATTCACTGCAGAGTGAGAATTGCTTCTAGACATGTCTGCTGTGGGTGTGTGGGAGGGCAAAGGGATAAGGCAGGAGAAAGAGGGTTCGAGCTGTCTAGGATTCTAGCCATCCATCACGGTGTTAAAAAGCACTACTCTCGAAAAGAATGAATAAAAAAAGAAAGTTTAAAAAAAAAAAAAAAAAAAAAAAATCACTCCCTTCGCTGTTTGATTGGCACCTCAGTGCCTGTGCCCAACAGCATGCTGGGTTCACACAACACTGGAAAATGCTCTGGAGGAGTGCATATTGGGAGAACAAGTGGGGAGGGAGCTGTTAAATGCCTCCCCGGTCTCTGGTACATTTCTTCAGGACATGGCTCTTCCCAGAAAGGAAGACCACACCCCATCCAACAGGCCTGTGGTTCAGACCTTCAGGTTTACCTTCTCTGTACCTGGTACTCCAGGAGACAGGTCCACATAAGCAGGGGGGTCATCACCTCTCCCTCCCTCTCATTGGCTAAAATATTTTTTTTCTCTTTTCTCTTGTTTTTTCATGTTAGGGTTTTTTGTTTGTTTGGGGCTTTTGCGAGGCGGGTTGTAGAGAGAGACTCATGCAGACGCTACTAGCCTCACTTTAACGGGGTATCTGAGCATGGGCATGACCTCAGCCTCTAGCACAGTAGTTCTCAACCTGTGGGTCAAGACCAAGCGTTGTCTAAGACCATCAGAAAACACAGATATCTATAACACAATTCATAACAGTAGTAAAATTACAGTTGTGAAGTAGCAACGAAAATAATTTTCTGGTTGGGGGTCAGCACAACGTGAGGAACTGTATTAAAGGGATTAAACTGTATTAACTGGGATTAAAGGGTCGCAGCGTTAGGAAGGTTGAGAATCACTGCTACAACATCTACTTTCCTCATGCTTGGATTACAGGCCTGAGCAACCACGCCTGACTATAAATTTTTCCTTTTTTGAGAAGGGGTTTGCTATGCAGCCCCCATCTCTTACAGTCTTCCAATAGCTCCTTGTGAGCCTGGGTGGTCGTCCCCCCCTCCCCCCGCCGGACTGGAGAGGAGTGGGAGGAGGGCCTATGTGAAGACAACCAGACAAGCACTACCCGAGAAAAGAACACTGAAAACTCCCCAAGAGGGTCGCTGGCTCCGGTGGAACCCAGAGTCCCACGGACTCATACCCTGCAGCCCCCAGCTGAGGCTACAGCTCGGGGTCTCCCTCTCTGGGCAGCCCACAGCTGTGTGGCATTGCTCTCTCTTTGGATATTCCTGACCCTCTCTCTCCAAGCCAAGTCCCCACCACCTCTGAAGGTCCCACCCACTTACCTGTCTGTCTCGGTTTCTAACACCCCGCCTCCACTCCAGTTCCAGGGTCCAGCCCAGCCTTTCGGCCCCACCCTGCGGGCTGTCCCACAAAGTTGTAACGGGTTTGGCCGCCTGCGGGCTGCGTTTCCACCGCCTCCCCGCCCTGCCGCCCAACCCCAGCAAGTGCACCTCCCGGGGCCCCGCCGCTGCCCACCTTGTCACGCAAGTCCTCGATGGTCTTGTAGTAGTGGCTATAATCGCGGGAGGGTCCGGGCCCTTGCTTCTGATACCAGTCGCGGATCTTCACCTCCAGCTCGGTGTTGGCCTGCTCCAGGGCGCGCACTTTGTCCAAGTAGGAGGCCAGGCGGTCATTGAGGTTCTGCATGGTGATCTTCTCGTTGCCAGACAGTAGCCCATCGGACACAGCCAGAGTCCCACCAAAACTTCCGCCGTAGCCTCCGCCATAGCTCCCGGAGGACGAGGACACGATGCGGGCGGAGGACACGGACACACCGCGGCCACCTGAACCCCCGTGGATGCTGGGGGCACGGAAAGCACCCCCTGACCCAAAGCGCACCGAGCCGCCGCCCAGGCCCCCGAAGGAAGAGATGGCTGAGGACTGGCGATAGCTATAGGAAGTCATGGTGAGGAGGAAGACTGGAGCGACACGGGCCTGAGAGCAACTGACCGCAGGAGGAGTGGCAAGGCCCTCACCTGAGGCTTTTTATGCCCCAGGCGAGAGGGGGATGGAGATGTTGCAGGGGCGGGTATCAGGAATTTGCAAGCTCCTGAGGACAAACATGGGCGCTCTCCCCATTGGTCAATTCCTGGCGACTCTGCTCCTGCCCTCCCCTCCCAGGAGCCAGAGGCCCCAGTCCTCCCTAGAGCGGCCCCACCCCAGCCCACTCCAAAGCTACTGCCCAGACAGCACGTCTCTATTCTGGCTCTTCAGCCCCCACTACACAGGCTTTGACCACACTGACTTCCGGAAATGACAGTATCACCTTGGCCCTTTAAGACCTACAAGAATTTGACACCCTCAGGAATCATACCCCTTCGAGACCCCACCTCAGTGACCACTCTGTTCTAGGAGGTTTCTGAGACCTTTGGAATTATGTTAATAAATCCCTCCCTCCTTGTGATCACACACACACACACACACACACACACACACACACACACACACACACACCAGATTCCTACACACCACTGAAAATAACAGCCTCTCAGAGTCCCCCTAATGGCACAGACCACCGCCCCCAATTCCCCATAAGTTCCCTCTTGAGGAAGAAAGAGTCCTGTTCTTTGACTGAGACAAAGTTGCCCCACCCTGCTGCAGCCACACAATGCCCTAGGTGACAATAACTACAGCTGCAGAAAACAGCAGGCTGCCATAGTGGCTTCTCCACAGTACCATAGGTGCTTAAACCTAACCTCCAGCATGACTGACCCAGCTCAGAAACAACACTCACCCCCACCGGGACATCTCCACCCCTCCCTACCCCAGTCTCGAGATGCACTTAACAAGACCTCTATTGAGTTTCTTTAATATTCCCATGATGAGGACTCTGAGTCTGGCAGAGGCTGGTCACTTGCCCATAAGGCATTTGGCACCTGCCACCCAGAGACAGAAATGGAATGGGACCTGCCCTCCTTGAGCACTTCTGAAGTGTGCTAAGAGTGTGTTAAAACGGTGCAGGCTGAAGGCAGTGGACCTCGGAAACCTCCTCGAACAGAGGTGAAGGAGTGAGGAGACTGAAATCAGCAACACGGAGTGGAGCGTTTCCAGAATGGAAGGAGCCCTTCTCCCCACCCGGCCCCCGGTGCAAGAATTCCAGATCTTTCTGGATCTCTTCCTTGGGCCAGGCGCCCTGATCCATACTGTGGGGCACTTCAGCAGCATCACCCCCCAGTTCCTGCCCGCTCCAGCTCACTAGTCCTTAGCAGTGTCCCCGTGGTACCTTCTAGTTTTGTCAGAGCTGTCTCTGGCTCAGGACGGAAATCCTGTGCCTCCTGAAAGGGAGGTTAGGGAGACCGGGAGATGGGCCAGCCACTCCCTATCTCCAAGCCTCAGTTAACCCCTGTGAAGTGAAATGTTTAAAGTCAGCCCTCTTTTCTTCATAGTATCAACTGATCTTCTAAATGAAGAATTGTTCCGCTAAAACCCAGCAAACAGTCTTCTAGTCACCGTCTTCTCCAGGAAGGAGACAGCCACAGTACCTACACACACACACACACACACACACACACACACACACACACACACACACACACACGACCCTTCCATGACCATGGGTGACTGTAAATTAGGGAAGCGGTTGCAGAAGGACTCTAGGGAGCCCAAGGCCACTCAGGAAACAGGGTGTGACTGAATCTTCATAAAGGTTTTAGTGGCTAGGGTTAAATGGCCACTGTGAGTCATTCCTTATCTGGCCCTGAGGAGGAGGCCTGATCCCTGGGGGAGGTGAAGGAAGAGATTGGCCAGATAGTTGCTATGCTCTATGCTCCAGCAGCCCCTCTGGTATTCCGGCCTGACCCAGGGGTCTTGGAAAGGGACTTTGTATCCAGAAACAAAGACTAAGATGCCCAACAGCACCAGGACTTGCTGTGTTCTGAGCTCCCTCGGCTTCTCAGGAGGTTTCTGTCCACTCCTGCTGGAGTGACATTACCCTGGGCACAACCTTACAAAGCCTTTTCAGACCTCTTTGGAGCCTACAACAGTCCAAAGAAAACAAGATTCTCTGCCCATCTTAAAGATAAGGAAACCACTCAGTAGCTTTGCCGGAGATCCACAGCCAACATGTCCAGATTCCAACCTCTTGACCCCAGCCCCAAACAAGCTGGGGTTCTGAGTGTGGCAGAGACTCTGCTCATCCTTCCAAGAATGTGCAGCCCCAAATAACTCTTTACGGTCCTGACCCCGAAAGACAGTCAGTCCCAGCCTGGCCTGGGATCCTGGTCACTGAGGGCCCAGCCAGAGAAAAGGCACTGCCGCCTCTCTCTAGTCTCAGCAAGTGTCTCTCCCAGAGCTAAGAGGCTTGTGAAAGGCTTTATCCCACACTTAGTAAATAGTAAGCACCCAAATAGCTTCAATATTATTATTTTATCATACAATGTTATTAGTATTAAATAGTATGTGGTTATCATAATTATAATTACTAGTATTATCGTCTAACTGTTTAATAAGACTTTTTTTGTCCAGTGACTCTTAGCAATAGCCCCCAAATGACATGAAAGGCTGATTCAATCCAAGAATGCTCAGAGAAGTAAGAGAAGGTCACGTGCCTACTGAAGAGAGCTGAAATCAACCCCCCAAGATCTGACTGTCAGGTAGAACATTACATCTCCATATGGACGTTTTCTAGAAGTTTCTTCCACTTAGCAAAGACTTCACTGTCTCCCAGGAAAGCCGCTAAAGATAGGGAACTTTCCCAATCCCTGAGAAAATGGGGAAAGGTTTGGAGGTTGCTGGGAATGAGAGCACCCAAGTAGAATGGAAGTGTGGGATGACGGCAGTGACAGCCTGGTGACAATAATAATGGTGACAGCCAGTGATCATTGCCAACCTCTACTGCCCAGGGCCATTCTGCAAGACCCTGCATACATTATCTCACGTAATCTGGGAAATTTTGTATTACTGACCTTATTTTACAGTCAAGAAAATCGGGCCTCAAAAGGCTAGCAACTGCACAAAGTCACATGACTAATCAGTGAACCGAGGCTCCAAGCACAGATCTCCAGCCCCTAGAGCCACAGTCCCAGCCATTATGGCTGTTTCTGATTTTGCTGCACAGAGGTCAAGGTGTGTTCCTCCCCTGGCCTGGAGAAAGACTTGTCCAGTTGAAGAAGCCACAGTATCAGCCACCAAGGTCCTTCCTCGTCCTTTCTGCTCCTGTACAGTCATTTGCTAAGTCACTGGACCATTGAAGCACAGCTCCTCCTCAAAGTTCAGCCTGGCGGAAGGGATAGATTCATGCTGGAGAAGAAAAGGGTAGACATGAGGAAAATTTCATGAACTCAGCTGTAGAGTAAGTTAGCAGCCCCTTACCTAGGAGACAATCCTCTTCCCCAGAAACCATCGACACTGAGCACTCAAGGTACCTTTCACCTGTCACTCACTAGACATGCACCAAGCCCCTCATCCACACAAGGCATGTTGCTAGGTTCTGAGATACAGGTGTAAACACAAGCTTTTCCTGTCACTACGAGTCTGACGTACATAAGGGGTTATAGATAGAGACAGATGAGCTTGGATGAAATGGTGGCCGGCACCTGTGATACTAGCACTCGGGAGATTGAGGCAGGAAGGTTGCTGTCTCTGAAGTCAGCCTGGGTTATAATGAGATCTGTCTCCAAAAAAAGGAGAGAAGAAGAAAAAGAAAAGAAAAAGGGAAAGAGCAGATCAGATGTACCCATCCAACTTTATCCCTTCCTAAAGGCCTGAAGAGACAAGAGGGATGCCTAAAGAGAGTAAAAGGCTGCAGAAGATGAGAAATCTTCTCAATTCCAGGAAAGGTGCAAATCTACACAGAGAAACCCTGTCTCAAAAAAACAAAAAGAGAAATCTTCTCAAAAACAGGAGGTGTAGTAGGAGAGACTCCAAGATCTAAGGTGTAGGAAGAGAAAAGAGAAGGAAACCCAGAGGAGGTGGGGAATCCAAGGCACCAAATCTCTGGAAGTTTCTATAAGCAGCACCAGGCCCCCATTTAAACCCAAGCCCCAATGAAAGAAGCTGAGGGACCACCTCTCTCCATCCCAGGAAAAGGTTCACTTTTCCCCAGTGATGAATGCAAAGGGGTCGTTGGTTGGTTGGTTGGTTGGTTGGTTGGTGGGTGGGTGGGTGGGTAGGTGGGTGGTTGGTTGGTTGGTTGTTTTGTTCTGTTTTGAAGACAGGATCTCATGTAAGCTCAGGCTGGCCTCTACCTCACTGTGTAGACCCAGATGTTCTTGAACTTCTGATCCTGTTGCGCTTTCCAAGTACTGAGATTTCAGGCAGGCTGAAGAGATGGTTCAGCCATTCAAGGCTAGGCTCACAACCAAAAGTGTAAGAGATTATAGGCCTACGCCATTACACTTGGTTGTATGCTGTACTGGAAATCTAACCCAGGGCCTGGTATACCTTAAGCAATCATTCTAGTGACTGAGCCACATGCCCCGGTCAAAAATTGCAGAATTCCATCTCATCAATGTCGGGAAAACTGCAGGAGGTGAGTGGCAGCATCTCAGGCACAAGCTCCCTGGTTGACTCTTCTTATTTACCCCCAGAGAATGCCTTGCAATGTCTTCAGGAAGAGACACAAAAGGGAGGGTCTTTGAAGCCTTGTGGCAGTAAAGAAAAAGCAGAAACAATTAGAAGTGAGCAGACAGCTAAGTACATAACATCTAGGGAGGGACAGGGGCGGAAATCAAATTGAATGAGTAATGTCAACACTCAGAAAGCCCTCAGAAAACCCTAAGAACAAGCGGCTGGGTATAATAAAAGCAGTGGGAGGCCATGACACATAATATGATAAATGCACCTTGGCATATGGTTGAAAGATGACTGTTTTCTGCAGGTGCATATGAATACAGATGTAAGCATGTTGATAAGACAATGCACGGACTGGCTGGAAAGGTTTCTTTGGGGGAGACGCTGATTAGAGAGCAGAAGCTGAAATTGATCTATGTGGTTTTCATTTTTGCAAGAATGTGTTTGTGCATTGTCAGTTTATTTAAATTAAATGCTGTCTTAGGAACGCTGTACAATTGGCTTTTAGAGCTGGCTGCATTCAGGGCTGAGGAGATGATGGTTCTGTTGGTAAAGTGTTTGCCATGCAAGCGTGAGAACCCGAGTTAGAGCCTGTGGTGGTTGGAATGAGATGTCTTGTATAGTCTTGGGCATTGGAAGACTTGGCCCCCAGTTCATGGTGCTGTTAGGGAGGGGAGCTTAGGAGGAAGTACGTCACTGGGGGACATGGGGTGGAGCTTTCAGGTCTCGAAGCCTTGTGCTGTTCCCAGTTTGCTCTCTCTGCTTCACGCTTGCAGTTCGAGCTTCTGCTCCAGATGTCATGTCTGCAGCTTTCTGCTCTGCTTTCCCACAGGTGACACTTAGCCCTCTGGAACCACAAGCCAAATAAACCCTCCTTTCTTTTTTATTTTTCTTCGAGACAGGGTTTCTCTGTGTAGTTTTGGTGCCTGTCTTGAATCTCACTCTGTAGACCAGGCTGGCCTCGAACTCACCGAGATCCGCCTGCCTCCGCCTCCCGAGTGCTGGGACTAAAGGTGTGCGCCACCACCGCCTGGCCTAAACCCTCCTTTCTATAGGTTTCCTTGACTGTAGTGTTTTATCACAGCAATAAAAAAGGAACTAACAGATCCAAAGAAGTCACCTTAATCAGTAAATAAAGAAAGGCATGATGGTGCAGACTTGAAATCTCCATGCTTGAAGGTAGAGCCAGGTGGATCCCTGGGGTTTGCTGAGCAGCCGGTCTAGTCTACTCCATTCTAATGAAGAACCGTGTCTCATAAATAGATAGATGGTAGATACGTACATACATACGAATACATGAATACGTTCTTCAGCTCCTGAAGAACTGGAGAATGAATGATACCACACTTGGCTTTGGCTTCTGTACCCATAAGCGCATGTGCACTTGCACACACATACACAGAAACACTAGAATCAGCTTCATCCAATACAGTACCACCCTCTTCCCTCACCATATGAACCTCTACATCCCACTGACACGTGGGTCTTGATCTAGAAAGAAAGCAGGGCATTTTAGAAGGGGGAGCAGGGTGTTTTATAAAGGGGAGCAGGCATAGGAAAGAGAGGACCCCTGGCCAGCCCTGGGTTTTTTGAGCTGGTTTTACAGGGCAGGGAACATCTAGATAAAGTCAAGAGGGGTTAGAAACATCTGATACTAGGTAGGCTCTGCAGCCGTGCCCCCCCACACAGGGACTTTGACCCAGAGGAAGACGACTTCCTGCTCTGATTCTCCAAAAGTCAGAAGCAATGGTTGCATTGTGGGGCCCCTCAGGCATTCCCACACTGGGCAGGAAGGCCTCCAGATCTTAGATCGTGCGTCTGAAGCCCACAGGAATGGAGCTGGCACAGGTCACAGTGTACCCTGTGTGGACCTGCAACCAACAGCCATGATGTTGGCACCTGAAAGGCGTCCCCCTCAGAGACTGGACTAAATGAGTGAGGGATCTTGGGAGGCACTGGAGTGGTCAGTCACCACATGAGCCATTCCGTAGAGCTCTCTAGTCAACAGTATTTAGACCCCCAAAGCACCAACTCTATGAGGATGTGAGAGTTAGCTCAGCTCCCTCCAGCGTGGGAGCTTGGGGTGCTGCCCAGGAGGACATAACCCTTGACGCAGCAGGAACAGGAAACCTACTGACCAGACCAGAACTGACACAGAAGCCTTAATAAGGGAAAACACTGCGAGGGCTGGGGCGATGGCTTAGCAGTTAGGAGCGCCTGTTCTTGTGGAAGACCTGAGCTTGGTTCCCAGCACCCACATGGTGGCTCACAACCATCTGTAACTCCAGTTCCGAGGGGATCCGGTGCCGTCCGTCTTCTGACTCCAAGGGCACCAGGCACACATGTGATACACACACATTACAGGCAAACACACAGATCATTGTTTTTTTTTAATTTAAAGAATAAAGCACTGTGGATAGAAATGCCACACCCCGGCAGGGGAATGAGGTCCTTCCTCATCAGGAAGAGAAGTTAACCTAACTTGGCCTACTGGGTTACTTGTGTGGGGTGATATTTTCTGGAATAGGGTTCAAAAGAGCAGCTTTTATCTTGAGGCAGTAAATTTGATAATGCCGCTCATCCTCTCCCAGAGCAGCCCTTTGAAGGCGAGGCACTGGGTGCCATCAGGGGTTAAATTCTAATTGTTAGCATAAGGCACCAGAAGCCACTGGGTCCGATTCTAAAACAGTTCTGGAGAACAGGGAATTTCGTTTCCCGGCTTGTCTGCAAGGCTCAAGGATCTACCCAGACTGGGTGAATAGTGCCTGGGAGCTCAGGTACTTCCTGCAAGAGAGAACTGGAGGAGGGGGCGGGGCAGGCTCTCTGAGTCAGAGTGGCCCCGCGGTGTTCCTTTATGAGCCCTGGGGAGAAAAAAGCAGCCTGACCAGAACCAGAGCAAAGGTAGGGAAGGGAGGGGGGCGAAGGGAGGGAGGGAGGGAGGGAGGGAGGGAGGGAGGGGGAGACCTATGAATAACAGTCCCTACCCCAGCAAAAGTGAAGCGAGGGAGGGAGAACCATGGGGTGCCACTTTCTACATCCTGGGAAGGCTAAAGATAACTTAGCTGAGTGAATATGGACCTGGGGAGGCACAGGCTTCTCTCCACACAAGGTGGGGCCCAGCTCTCCTTGGCTAGGGGTAGCTCAGCCTCCCCTTCCCCTGTTCTATGTGGGCCCTATTTGGAGCTCCTGCCTCTGTGGCCTGGAAGGAGGCATGGGGTGTGCCAGACTCACTCTTTGCCTGGAGGTTCTTCTCCCTCCCTGGCCAGACATCTTCCCTCCCACCAGGGTCTGTCTTGATGAGGGGGGGGAAGGGGGGATGGGGGGTGTTGGCATGCTGCCTTGCTAAGGACAAAGGCTCTAGGTCTCTCATTCAAGAGTTTTGCATTTCAAGATCCTGTGATGCCCCGGAAGTGGTTGCTTGGGGCTCTCACTAAGCTCACCTAAGAGGGTGATCGTCCTAACCAGGAACTTCAGTGGACTCCCTTCTCTACAACAAAAGAAATTCATGGCCACCGGATGCCTTAGTGAGCCTCCAGGGAGCTCTATGTGTGTGGAGACCCTGGGCTGAGGGAACCACGTACCCAGCTTTCAGGAGAGGCCAGGCCTGCAGCCTGCCGCATTCTCCCTCTCCCCCTGCCTCCTCCATTACCTGGGCTACCAGTTCTCTGCGGTTCTGCTCCACGCAGAGGCGGCGCTTCTGCTGAGATCCTTGGGCTGCCTTCCTCCAGTCCCCACTGCCCCCTGAAAATACCCTGGCCCGTCACAGGCCTCTGGCTCAGATAGAGTGTATCCCTAGGCTGACCTCAGTGCTTAGCATATTCAACGGTCATTTGCTGGGGCAGAGGAAGAAAGCGGCCTTTGGGAATTAATATATCGAGTAGCTGTAGACGATCTTCTATGTGACAGGCACCTTCTAGACCCAGCCGAAGCTTCCTGTCCGGCTGGAACTCCTTCCCATGGCGGAATTCGGCGAGTTAGGGTGAGGGCAGAGCTAGACGAGGCACTGAGGGTGAAGCCTTTGAGAGAAGTCGGGGAGACCTAGGAAGAGAGCCTTGTTCTCTCCTCAGGGCAGCCTTGCCTGGAGAGGAACCTTGCAGACTGAGGGCATAGGCAGAGTCCCCATGTGGGAGAGAAGCCAGGTGTGTTAGAGAAACATCTCCCAGACCATGAGTGGGGAGTCTGGGAGGTGAGCCAGGACAGGGTGCAAGAGGTGAAGCCGGAGGAGGTCTGGTCTGAGCCCTGCGGCTCTGCAGTCTTATTTAGGAGCTGAATGTTCTTCTTCAAGGAAAGGAATTTTGAGCAGAGGAGCACCAGGGAGCCCTCAGCTACTCTGTGTGGCATTGACTTCGGAGCAGGGGGCAAAAATGAAACCTGGAAACCATGATGTATATATAAAAAGGACTGGAGCTGGTTGTGGGAGACAGCCATGGCCTGGAGGGGCACTGGCCTGCAGCGGTGATACCATGGGGACATTGACCTGACATTTCCCCCTGATTGGAGTATGTGAATTATCCAATAACCACCACCCCCCAGGAAGACAGTTGTGCCCCTGGGGTTCTCCTGGATCTGCTTTGGCAGGGGCTCAGGCAGAGCTAGGTTCCCTTCTCCAGGGACAATGAGTTCTATCTGCCAGTGCTGATGCCCACATTGTCTGTCCAACAGGTATTCTTGGGAGGGAAACACAGTCTGGCTGCAAACTCACAAGTTGGGCCATGAAGGAGGTGGTCAGCTTCCCTGAGTCTTTGGACCAGAATGACAGATGTGGAGGAGAAGGGACACTCCTAAGGACAGCTGGAAGACACTTCGGTGGCTGTAAAGACAGAATGCTGAGCCCCAGGCCCAGCTGCTCCTGGCTGAAGTGAGCTTCAGTATAACTCATCACATGGGAACCTGGCCTGCCGAAGCTAGAAGCATCATCAGACTGCTGGGGGCGGGGACCTGAAGACAAAGGTGTCTCCACCCAGCAAAAGAGCAGCTGGTGCTCTACCCCATGCTGGGCTTGGTGTCAGAGAAGCAGTCTGAACAGGGCACACACATCCATAGACATAGGCACACAGAAAATTAACAGACATCAAAATCTCATGGATTCCCAGGAACTTCTCCCGCCCATCCCAGGCAGAGTCTTCCCATAGCAGCCTCAGCCCTCACCGGGACAAGGAGCTAGCTGGCCAGCACCAAAGACAACAGGGATCTGACAAGGACCCACATTTCAGGAAGTGTCACCTGGTCTCTGCTGGTTCAGTCCTGCCTAGATGCCGTATCCTCCAGGGGAATGCCCCGGGGTCAGGTATGGGGTGTTCTGCTCCTGGGATTTAGGCAAAGGTTTAGGGGTATGAACCTTCACCAGAGATACTCATCCTGAATCAGTCAGCCACCCCAGTGAACACACAACCTCCCTGCACTTGGGTCCTGGAACACACAAGCCAAAGACACTTCCCACAGTCAGACCTGTACCTGCCGGGCTCAGGAGGCTGGGTCTGAGCTGGGGTGTGTATGTATGAGTGTGTATGCATGAGTGTGTGTATGTGTGTGTGTGTGTGTGAGAGAGAGAGAGAGAGAGAGAGAGAGAGAGAGAGAGAGAGAGAGAAAGAGAGAGAGAAGTGAGAATACATGAGGAAAGGGAGGAAGGGAAGGGAGAGGACCCTGATGGCACCAGACCTGCCAAGCCAGGCCTCCTTATCCTCATCCTCGCCTTGATGTTAAGAAATCATTATGGTTAAGCATAATGATTAAGCAAAGTAATCTAGATCCAAAAGGACAAATACCACATTTTCCCTCATAGGTGGATCCTAGATGTTCACTTCACACATGTGAGCATATGTGGGGGGTGTGGGTCATGAAACTACAAAGTGACCATGAGAGGGGAAAGGAGGTGGTGGGGAGCGGGGGAGGGGTGGGCCTGGAGTGTGTGTAACACGGAAGCAAAAGTGGAGCTACACACTGACACACACTCACTCATACTGACACACACATGCACACTGACACACTAGACTCACTTATGCTGACACACATGTGCACACTGACACACTAGACTCACTCATGCTGACACACATGTGCACACTGACACTAGACTCACTCATGCTGGTGCACACTGACACACTAGACTCACTCATGCTGACACACACATGCACACTGACACATACAGTCACAACGATATGCTGACACGGATCACACTGACAGATACACTGACTTGCTCATATCACACAATGACACATTCAGACCTCACTGTGATGTGTTCAGACACACATATGACACCTGTTTGCACACTCTGACACACATACTCAGAATATACTAATATTCTGACACTCACACTTATATACACTCTCATACTCACACATGAGCACATATTCACACTCACTGACACATTCATACACATGCTCAAATACTGACATGCTCACACACTTGCTGACATACTTGCTAAAATTAACACGTGGACACATACTGTCACACACACTGAAGCACATGTTCACACCCACTCACCCACTGACAAACATTAAAAAATATCACATGCGGGGGCTGGGGATTTAGCTCAGTGGCAGAGCACTTGCCTAGCAAGCACAAGGACCTGGGTTCGGTCCTCAGCTCTGAAAATAAAATAAAAAATAATAATAATAAAAAAAAACTTAAATTGAGATACCAAAAAAAAAAAAAAAAACTTTAGGCCGAGCAGTGGTGGCGCACGCCTTTAATCCCGGCACTCGGGAGGCAGAGGCAGGCGGATCTCTGTGAGTTCGAGGCCAGCCTGGGCTACCAAGTAAGTTCCAGGAAAGGCGCAAAGCTACACAAGAGAAACCCTGTCTCGAAAAACCAAAACAAAAAACAAACAAACAAAAAAAAATATCACATGCTCACACACTCATACATTGCCTCACTTGTGCACAGCCACATGCTCAGAATCAGACACTGAAACTTGTTCTCTCTCTCTCTCTCTCTCTCTCTCTCTCTCTCTCTCTCTCTCACACACACACACACACACACACACACACACATGAAGACTGACATGTGCATGCACACAACACATACAGTTACTTACATCTCACTCTAACATGATAAAACACACATATGCACAAGTCAGCATACATTCTGACTCACACATATAGTCACACACACTGATACATATTAGCATGCTCATACTTGCACAATGACACACATATTCACATACACCAAGACACATGCCTACATTACACACTTATATTTACACAAACACACTCATGAACACCAGCACATAGTCACATACACTCATACAAACTGATATCTCTTCCACACTGACACACACTCACATATATAAACAGAATCACCAACATACACACACACACTGACCGGCATGCTCACACACTGGCATGCTCATACAAACACTGACATGTTCACTCACTACCTTGGGTTCCCACTCACACACTGACTCAAGAACACACCTACACTATCACATCTTCACATGGACACACACTCAAACTCATACACTGATGAGAACATCCTCACATCCCCATGCTGGCACACACATGCATTTGCACACATGTCACACTCTTGTACACACTCCCATGTTTACATGCATGCTAACATACACACAAATATATCCATGTACATATACACACAGGCATACACACATACAAGGACACACAAACATGAACATATACATACATAAAGGCACATGTACACACTCATAAATACAAATACATGCACTCATACACATTTGCACATGCATGTGAGTGGACACTTATTTGAATATATATACATACCAATAAACACACATGCATACACAAACACATGTATTCGTGCAATATATCCCCACACATGCATTCACACCTATATTCACATGCACACATGCTAATACACATAAAAATGCACAAACACATGTACACACAGACATATACACAGGCCTGCACATATAGACACAGATACACACACACATACATATGCATATATACATATACCAAGACACTTGCACATGTGTGTATCCACTCATACACATTTGGATACACATATACTCACACATAAACACACGCATGTGTAAAAGTACACATGTACAGATACACATGCACACTTATACAAGCATATAATGCATACATACACATATACACTCTTCCTACACACAAACACGCACACACACAAAACATCTCTTGTTCATTTTTGCACATCCGGTTTCTGTAACATTTTGCTCTGGTCCACTGCATCAGCACAACCTTGGGTTTATAGGTCAGAAAACTGTGTGGGAGGGAGCAGGGATGTGGCCTCCCCACCAGTCCTCAGCTGCTTTCTCTGCATCCAGGCTGCTGCCCAACAGGGGATAAATTCCCATCAAGGATACCGGAAACTCAGTGAGGAGAAAGGCCAGGCCTGGAAGCTCCTGACAGAAGCTGGTGACAGGGACAGAGGAGGAAATCTGAGCTGGGAGCCAGGTCTGGGCCAGCAGGAAGGGCATGCTGGGTGGAGGAGGACACCCTGAGCACAGAGGGGAGCTTCAGTTGATGATGGGGGGGGGTGACAGCACAGGAGACAGATGACCTGGAGACACAGGCTTGACATGGTGCTCCCTCTCCATGTACCGACTCCATTTGTGGCTGACACACACAAGCTTGCTGAAATCATCCGGGATCCCCTCCACCGTGGGGATTGAGAAACCAAAGACCTTTGCAAGCTGAGTGAGGAATAGACATGGAATTTAAGCTCAGGAGATCTGGCCCTGCACCCCGAGGCCTAACCACTGTGCGGGAAAAGAATGAGGGGTAGCAGAGGTCGCTGCATTTTATTCCTCCCCTGGAAGGCAGCACATACAGAGCTTTAGGTGTGCCAGCCAGCCAGGCGCCAGCACCCTGAAGCTGGAACATAAAATCTGTGCCTGCCCTGAGTGCTATCTGTCCCTTTATCTGTGTCCATGTGAGCCTAACAAAGACTTTTGCTCTGTGTTTTGGTGAACCCACTGAAATCACACAGGGAAGGAATGAGGGACATTTTACAGAAATCTTTAACAGTTTTACAAGGGATCAAGTCACTGACTCCAACTGACCCAGACACAACTGTTCTACACCATCGCTGCAAACAGATGTGTCAACCTACAGCCATGTTGTCTCTGGCATTTATGGTGGGATTCACTTTGTAAGATTGCTTTCAAACCTATTTGCTGTTTCTAGCATTTATTTACCATGACACACATCCGCACATAAGCTGCTCTAGGTCAGGGACATGGAGGCGTGCATAGCTTAAGGTTACAACTATGCATTAACTTAGATCGTAAAAGTTTATTGCATGGAAAACCCAAGGCAAGTAAGGTGGGTTGTTACAGGGTTCTCTTAAAGACGGTTAAACAAACAGGCTGAGTACACAGTAGGATGCCAGCCTTGAGTCTTCAGTGACCTCAAGGTGTATCATTAACTTATCTGTGAGCTCCAGCAAAAGCTCCAGTCTCTTTGAATGTAAGAGATATTTTCGTAATATGCGCTGTCACAAGTTAAGTTTTTTTGGTAAGTGAGGTTACATATTTAATAATTCTAATTGTATTTGGTTTTTATTTGTTGCTTGGTTTGAGACAGGGTTTCCACTCTGTCACCCAAGTCAATCTCATCCTCCTGCCTCAGCCTCCCAAGTGGTGTAATTACAGGTGTGCAACACCACACCAGGCCAACAACTCTGAATTTTTAATAAACTCTGAAAGCCACGCAGAGATGAAGCTGGGGGGCAAGCACAGGAAAGATCAGCAATCAAGCTGTCAGAGGTCATGTGACTGTGAGCGGAGGAAAGCCACATTAGCAGAGCAAAGCTGGCGGTGTGAACTAAGAGACCTAGCTGCAGACTCAGTTCCCCAGCCCAGCCCCGACCTTCAGCTCCCTTTGACCAGCTACTGAACCATCACACGCCGAAAAGACACAATTTCTTTTCTTTTTTCTTTTTCTTTTTTCTTTTTTTTTTTTTTTTTTTTTGGAAGCTAACAACTTGTTTTGCTACAGCGTTACAGATGCTTACTGAAGACACAAACCCCCTTGATTTCCAAGTATGGTGGCTCACCTCTAATTCCAGGACTTGGGAAACTGAGGCAGAAGGATTGCCATGAGTTCAAGACTAGCCTAAGCTAGCTAGTGAGTTCCAAGCAAACCTGGACAATAGAATGAGATTGTCTATGAGCTTAAGATGCCTGAGCTTCGTGTTTGCATCAAGCCCTCTTGTCCATCGAGTACTATGGAGACAATGCAAAGTTGGCCCCTGATGGACGAGACTGTGAGCCATGGGTTTTGCAAAACAAAACGAAACAAAACTACACTTTAAGAAATCAAATCTTTTGAAATGAGCCTTGGGCAAAGCTGTCTGCTGTTTACTCCAGGGAGACAAACAATCATTCAACAAAACAAGCAACTTGCTGCTAACCCACGTCTTCTTCTTAGGTGCCTCTGATTGCAAGATGTGCAGATATGTGAGGAGGCATGGGTAGAGAGCTGCCTCCCTGGTGGTATCACCTCTCATCTGGCAAGGAAGTTATAAGCCATAAACCAGATAACACTAGTGAGAGTCCACAGGATAAGACAAGGAGGTAAATAACTAGAAGCAAAAATGGAAAGTGAAGAATGTGGAGCCTCTGTTAACATTAAATGTGGAGGGGACAACACAGGAAAATACTCACAATCTTTATCATGGACTGAAGGCTGAAATCCTTAATCGCAATGAGGTGCCTGTGGACAAGAAAGACACCAGAGACCATGGAGGAAAAGGGGCAAAGAATTTGAAGACAGCTCCCACCAGAGGATATGCAAACCGCACTTAAATATATGGAAATACCCAATTCACTGACGAGAATAGAAATGCAAATTCAGATTGCCAGGAGATCTCACTATTCACATCGGACATGGAAAGGATTGTATTGTGCAGGCAGGGCGTGCATGCTTGACATCCCGGCACCTGGGAGCGGGAAGAAGGAGTGTTAGTGTTGAAGGGCAGTCTGGGCTACATAACAAGACTTGGTTTCAAAAACTTTTAAATAAATAAATAGGAAAGAAAGCAAAATGTTGATAGCTTATTATTTATTAGGGGTTTGGGGGACTGAACACACATTCCTTGATCATAAATCAGTATAATTACATAAATAATAATACCCAGTGTGTATCAAAAAAAAAAACTGTCTTGAGAGAAGCTTTCTCTCTCTCTTTGTTTGTTGTTGTTGTTGTTGTTGTTTTCTTTTTTTCTTTTCTTTTCCAAGACAGGGTTTCTCTGTGCAGCCTTGGCTGTCCTGGGACTCACTCTGTAGACCAAGCTGGCCTTGAGCTTGTAGAGATCTGCCTGCCTCTGCCTCCTGCGTGCTGGGACTAAAGGCATGCACCACCACCACCCAGCTGTGTATCAAAATCTTAGATGTTGACTAGAGAGATGGCTCAGCAGTCAAGAACACGTGCTGCTCTTGCAGAGGATCCAAGTTCAGTTCCCGGTAAGCACATCAAGAAGTTCACAAGCATGTTACCTTCAGCTCCTTGGGATTTGACACTCTCTTCTGACTTCAGAGAGAGGAGGAGAGGGAGAGAAGAGAGGAGGAGAGGAGGGAGGAGAGAGAGGGAGGAGAGGAGGAGAAGAGAGAGAGAGACTCTTTCAAGTTAAGTTTTAAATGCAATGCTTCACATTTATTTGTCGTGGGGATTAGCACGGCACATGCATGCAGATGATGGGACAGTTTACACGAGTGGGTTCCCTCCTTCCTTCATGCGGGCCCTAGGGATGGAACTCAGGTTGCTGGACTTAGCGGCAGGCGCCTTTGCCCACGGAGACATAGCCCCTCTCTGAAGGCAGTTTTTTGAACCGTCCAGATGTGCCTTTGCAAAGTGATGCGTGCCCGAGACTATTCACTGTAGTGTTGCTCACATCAGAAAAGACCGAGACTGCCTGACCACCCACCCACCGTGTGCCGCCCTGTGCACTGGTGTGCACCACCCACCCACCGTGTGCTGCCCTGTGCACTGGTGTGCACCACCCACCCACCGTGTGCCGCCCTGTGCACTGGTATGCACCACCCACCATGTGCCTCCCTGTGCACTGGTGTGCTAGGCGATCACCAAAGAGCAGTGACAGCTCTGTGTGGTGCCAGTGGCAAAGCTGCTCAACGTGTTCTCTGAAATGAGAAAGTGATGCGGCAGAGCAGCACAGTGTCTGTTAGCGTTCGTGATGTTTTTAGCGTATTGATTTATTGTAGGGGGTGGAGGTGTGGGAACACAAGCCACATCACACATGTGAAGTCCAGAGGGTGAGCAACTTACAGGAGCTGGTCCTCTCCTTCCACCATGTGGGTCCTGGGAATCGAGCCTGGGTGGTCAGGCTTAGCGACAAGTGCCTTTACCCTGAGTCGTCTTGCTGGCCCTGGAGCTGGCTGTCATGTCTGGGTGCTCTAGGGAAGCACAAATACGCCTCTATGTCTCTTCAGAGGGCTACTAAAGAAACTGATAGCCCAGGAATGCTTCAGGGAGGGGCGCTGGGAGACTGCATTCAAAGAGACCACTATTCTACTCTATACCCTTTATAGTTTAAGTTTCTGAACTGTACTATACATGTATGATCCCTTCCATATTTGTACTATGTTTGGAAGAAAAATGTCAATCAAATCAGATTCGATTTGGTTACACACACACCCCCAAGACTCTCACTCTGCAGCCCAGGCTAGACTTGAACTCTTGATTCTCCTGTCTCGGTGCCCTGGCTTCTGGGATTATAGGCATGCACCACTACCCCAGGCTCAGACGTCCCTATGGGATGTGAAGCTGGAGCAGAGCTGGAGGAGGAGTGCGCAGTCTCAGCCCCTCTGGATGGAGCGGCTGCAGGGGCCCCCTGAGCTGTTCCCTGCTTTTCTCAAAACCCTGTGCAGGCAGCATTACTCATTTCCGCCGCCGTCGGCTCCTGTGCCAGGCAGGCATGCACTCTGAGCCAGTCCCTGCACCAGGCACAGAGCACACAGATGAACGGGATGCAGGGTCAGGCCCCAGTGAGCTCTGCACAGAGCAGGACAGGCAGAGGTGAGAGAAAGCCGTACAGAGAGCTGTAAAAGCGAGGCCATGCAGCACAGCAGTTAAGGTTAATAAGTGAGCATGTGGGAAGGCAGGGACAAGCCTGACCTTTGGAGTGCACCACGCCTGGTTTGAGTGCCACTCATTAGCCGCCCCAGTTGTATAATCTCCCCAAGCTTTGGTTTCCTCCTTTGCCACATGCGGGCAGTGATAAACTGAACACGGCCACAGCCCAGGCTGAGCACACAGACCTCGGAACCAAATGGTCCTGGTGTGAGACAGAGTCACTGTTGACTTAAGACTGTGTCCTGTGAAGCCACACACACACACACACACACACACACACACACACACACACACACACATACACCATGCAGTCCTTCAAGAAATCCTGACAATGGATTCTGCCTTCAGATCATGTCCATAATCTAACCACTCTCAGCCATCTCCACTCTGATTGCCAGAGACTCTCTCTCTCTCTCTCTCTCTCTCTGCTCATCTCTGCCCCAGCCTCTTCTCAAATGGCATGCCACTCCTCTGCCCTGAGCCCTGTGTGTTAATTATGCTCATCTAAAATGGGGCTAACAGGTACGGCCGTGCAGTGTTTGAGGGAGCTGAGCCAACAATCGTGGATAAAGCAATGACCAAGTCAGCCTCAGTGTTCGAGAGCTGCTTCTCACCATCACCCATTCAGGGACCGGGTGTCTTGTGCCCATCAGGCTAGAATAGATTCAAACCAAACAGCAGGGGCGGATGTTCCCACGAAGTCTGGTGGGAACCTGCTCTCTCTGCTCCCTGTGCAGCAGGAGGTTTGAGGAGGGCGTTCCCACACAAGGAAAGCCACCCAGAGGAGCTTGGTGCAGGGAAGAAGCCAAGCCCTCAGCGAATGGGCAAGGAGCAGATGGAGTCCTGAGCGAATGTGTATTGTTGACGAGACCTGCAATTCCTCAGACCCTCGGGATTGGCAAAGCCTTCCACGGTTCCATGAATTTTGACAGGGTGTAAGGAAAGCATCTGCCTCCCCCACGTGTTTGCCTGACTCTGCTCACCTACAGACACTGCTGCAGAGACTAGCTAACGCCTCCTCCTTGTTCTATACACAATAACAACCCCTCCACCCCCGCGCACGCCCTGCGCGCCCCCAGGATCCAGGTCACTTTGTGGTTGGTGCCTTTCGTCAGAGGAGCACAGTGCTGCAGGATTTCAGCTTTCTGTACATGTGTCTGTCCTTCTTCATTCTCTCGTCACCCCTGTCCATTCAACCCCTGAGCTGTGCAGGGCAGAGCAGCCTGGCATGGAAAAAAAGAATGTGGGGTGTTCAGATGCCACCCGGGATCAGAACACAGAACGAGGAGATTAGTAGAAGCCTGAGACCGAGAAAGGTTGGAGAAAGGAATGGTATCGCCTCTGAGCCTGCCAGCAGCAGTGACACTGGGAGACATTTTTGGGTAGACAGTGACAAGGATCAGAGAGGGATCAGCACTGAATAATGACACTCGGGACACCCAGCACACCAACCCCAGTCAGTCTTGATTTTATGGCTAAAATCACAGCATCTTCAGAAGGTGCCCTTCAGGAGGCTGTGGGCAGGGGAGACCCCACAGGGTTGCCTTCTTGGCTTCAGAGCCCCCTGAATTATCTGTGGCTTGTGTCCCCTTCCTCCTTCAAAGTGCCCTACCTCCACCTGTTTCCATGGCCACAGTTCCTCTCTCAAGCAGAGCATGGCAGCTCATGCCTGTAATCCCAGCACTCAGAAGGCTGAGGCATAAGAATCACGTGTTCCAGGCCAGCCTGGCTGCAGATTAATACCCAGTCTCAAAAACAAAATGAAACCAACTTCCCTGACCTCAGATGTCTGCTTCCCCTAACCCTCAGGACACACTTGACTCGATCAAGGTACTGGCCATTTCAAGTAGGCTTTCTAGCCCCGTTCCCCAAAGCCACGCCTTCCTGCAATCACCCACAGGAGCTGGCATGGGCCACCGATGTCCCCGCACCCTATCTTTGCTCAGCTGGCCTTCCCACCTGCAGTGCCCTTCCCCCAGCCATCCACATGTCACCTGTGGCCACCTCCGATGCCATCCACAGACAAGCAGCCTTCCAAAGATGCACATGTCCTGTGAGCATGCGCCTTCCATGGCTGTTTGAGAAGTCAGCATTATACCTTCATCATCCTGCATGGGACAGAAAAGCCCAGAGATTCAACCAAAGGAGACTTGGAAGAGGGTGATTAAGTTAAATATCCTGAGAAAGGAAGTGGATTGTCTGGTTGGGTACAATGTAGGGACAAAGTCTTATGAGAGTGAGACAGGACTATCAAAGTTAGAGAGAAGAGATGTGATCGTGGAAACAGAGACAGGGTGATCGTGGAAACAGAGGCAGGGTGATGATGCACTGTGAAGAATGGCCCTCCAGCCAAGGGAGGAATCCAAACAGCTCTAGAAACTGGACAAACAAGGAAGTGGTGTGTTAGCTATTTTCCCAGTTGCTATGGCAAAATCCCCAACAGAAGCACTCTAGCCAAGAAAACATTTATTTCCGCTCCAGGTTGGAGGGGACAGTCCACCGGAGCAGGGAAGGGGTGAGCATTAGGCGGATAGTCACATTGCATCCACAGTCAGGAAGCAGAGAGCCAGCTAGCACTTAGCTCAATTCTTGTGGGGTGTCCACTAGACAAGATTACTCAGACACAGGTTTAAACCAATAGAAAGCCTTTATTAGCCAGCTGGGGACGACACTAGGTGTCGCAATCCCAGTGGAGTCCTGAGCCTTCTCGGGACGAGATTTTAAACACAAAAACTATATTCTAGGCTGGTATAATTCAGTTAAGAAGAGCAGTGGTTAGTCAGAAGCGGAACTACAGAAGCCAGAAAGCAAGGTTAGAAATTTAGAGACTTTCCCAGAACTATGGACATTGATGAATTAGGTCTTTGTTTTTGTTTTGGCTGGTGATGCTGTCTATGTGCTGAGTTTTATGGCCTGAATGGTGCTTTCATCATGGAGTTAATTGTGCTAAGATCTGGGGGCCTACTAAGGTCTGAGGCCTGTTACACGATGCCTTTTTGTTTCTTTCCGTCCTGGAGCCCACCCTACCAGATGCTGCTGCCCATGTTTAAGATGGGTCCTGTCAACTTCCCTTAAACCTCTCTGGAAACAAGCGCCCAGACACACCAAACACCTTGCCTCCTGGTTGATCCTAAAACCAGTCAAGCGGACAGTTAACCATCGAGATGGATTCTCAGCCCTTCCTCCCTCCCTCCTCCCTCCCTCCCTCCCGACCCCGGCCTCTAGCCATGCAACCATTTCAGACTTGTAAACCGCACCCACCCACCCACCCACCCCCAGAACTGTGAGACAGCCAGTTTGAAGCAGGCACGGTGGCAGACCTGCAGTCCTAGCACTCAGGAGGTTGATCTGAGGCAGGGGGATCCTGAATTTGATGGCAATCCGGGATACTAGAGAGACCCACCTCAAAAACAAAGAGATGGTGCATTTGTATGGGTTTGAGGTAACTTGTTAAAGCAGCGGCCTGTTACCCAGAGCCTCTTCTCCCAGGTAGCCCCCCTGTTCAGGCCCCAGGCTCCCACCCTCGTCTGAACCTCTACTGTGCTCTACCTGAGCTTCCCTTGGGTGCTGCCCTCTGCTGGTCCCGGCCCTGTCTATGTCTCTGGACAAGATGTGTTTCGTTCACAGCCCACTCAGGTACCCCTAAGCATCCACCTAGTACGGATGGGACCAAGTGTGTCTACATGAAGCCTGGTACGCATGCGGCCTGTATCTTGGCAGGGGTAGGGAGCAGCTGTGAGCATCCTCCTCCATCTCCTGCTCACAGGAAGGAAGGAAGCCTTGAGGACCAGGGTTCAGGGAAAGAAGAAAGCCGCCAGGCCCTCGTCTCAGAGCCCCACACAGCCTCACCCCACCCCCACCCTATGGGTTAAACAGGGTAGGGCAAGGCCCGGCCAGTGGGTGTGGCTGGCAGGGTGCCCTGCCCTTCCCCAAGGCTGCCTCCCCACCTGGTGTTCTGTACCCGGTGCCGCCAGGCAGCTGAGTCTCCTCACTCCTTCCGCATCCCACCAAGCTGAACTGGGGGAGTGAGGGACTCATCCCACACCCCTCCTGCCCGCCCTATCCCTCACTCTGCCAGGCCTCGGTCCCTCTTAGCTCCATCCCTGCGCTGCCCCGATTCCTGGCCATCTGAGGAGTGCTTTAACGAGGCCCAGCCCCACTCCGGTCCAGGGACACGCCTCTCCTTACCTCTCTGTCTGCCTCAGGGAGTAACAACAGGTTCTGACTGTCCCAGTCCAATCTCCAGGGATGAGCCCACATGTAAAAACCTGGCTACCCTGCCCACCCCCCATTGCTGTCTCTTTACGGCCACTATGTACTTGCCCTACAACAGCCTTGCAAGGGAAATGATTACCACCCATTTTACAGATGAGGAAACAGAGGCTCATGTGTTTGTAGCGCTGACTCTTTAGAGCCCCTGCATTCCACTACCTTCACACACTCCCTAAGCAAACTCAGGAGACATGTAAGGGGAAAGATAGCATTTAGAGTCCAAAGCCCTGTGGTACAGTCCATGTCCCTTACCGGTGGCCCGGTCTTGGGACCTGTGTATGGTAAAGATATGCACTTTGGAGGACAACCTCTGCTCCAGACAGAGGCAGCTGCTAGGCTGTCCACAAGCTAACTGAGTTGACCCACCCTGCAAGCGCTTGGGCCAAGCTACACTTCTCTCTGGGCCTCCGATACCAGCTAAGGGAAACAGGTCTGGGTTTTCGTCCCTGTGCAGACTGAGAAACGTTTGCAGAGAGGGTGTGAGCCTGGTGCAAGGGCAGCCAGCTGATAAAACACAGGCCCTTTGTCCTCCTTCCGGCTGCAAAGCTTTCTGGTCTACCCAGATGCAGCCAGGGCTGGAACAACTCAGCTCCACAGCACCCCCTGGAGGTCACAGGAGACTTGACACTCAGCGGCCCACCGGGCCTCCTCCTCCCGCAGCTTCTTTTTCTGCCCTGCTGACCCAGACTTACGCTGACCAGAGGACTCATGAGAGCAAGCCTGTCTGGGCACAGCAGACACCACACTCCAGCCTGCTCCCTGGCCTCCCTACAGCAGTAAAGAGGATTGAACTGATAGTATTACGAGAGGAAGAACCCAGGAGAGCCAGGAGTCCAAAGTTCCACCTGTGCAGCCCTGGGCTTATGTCTCTTCTTCTCTGGTCAACAGAAGGATGGGGGAGGTGCTGTCTTCCGAGAAAGAGCACTTCCCTCCCTGCTATAAAACTAGTTTGCCTGACAATGGCCAGGTGTGTAATATAGCCACAAGGGGGCGCTGCAGCCATAGCTGTGAGGCGGCCAACGCAGGAGCAGGTTCATGCCAGCCTCTGGCCTGCCCCAGGTTGCCTCCAGGAGAGCCAGGCCTCCTGCCTAGGAGTAGTTACCCCTACTAGAGACATCATATATTCGAAAACTACAGTACTGTCGCGTCTCGTTTCTACTGGGAGTAGAGTTCAGTGCCACCCTTGGGTAGCAAAACTGTAACCACCTTGGACAGACTAGGAACACATATCCAGTGAGATCCAGAAGCATGTCTAACCCCCTCCACATAAGGTTTGAAACAGGTACCTAAAGCAAATCCCGCAGGGACTCAAATCCAGGCTCTACCTGTCCCAACTAGTTGTTAGCCCTTCAACAAGTGGCTGAAACTCTCCAAGCCTCAGCTTCTCCCTGGAGCACCTGACAGGAGGGGCATTCTGGAACAGGGGTTAACTCTAGTTTAGGGGCCTCCATCAAACAAACCTTTTCTGGTGTCACCCTACACAGACAGGAAACGTGGGCATGGGCAGGAAGGCCTCAGGAGGCTGAGACGTGAAAGTTGATGTTGGCATCCACAGCCTGAAGGCGGAAGGCCCTGGGTCCACAGCTCCGATATGACTTTTAGTGACCGTTCACCCTCTTGTCTCTGGGCCTGTGTAGCCTCACCTCCTCTCCCACCTCCACCAGCTCCTTCACTTTTCTCCTGCTTACCAGCCTTCCTTAGCCCCCTCCTTAGCCATCCCCCCAAGTATAATTGGTGACCCTGTTCGACGCTCCTTAGCTTGCTTGGTTATCTTCCCCCATCACAGCCTATGCTCGCTGGGGATGGCTTCTGTGTCACCGGCAGGTGGCATGGGGTGCCCATGAGGACAGGATCTGTGTGCTGAGCAGTTGTTGAATACATGAGTCACCTGGAAGGGCACAGTAGTGTAGCCTTCCGAGAACAGTGCTCTATAGCCAATCTCTTTTCCCTGTCCTCTTAGCTCTGCCTACCTGACTGCACCTCGTGCATTTAATGGGCTTTGTTTCTTGTTTGTTCCCAGAGTCCTCCTGAGTTTGGCAAACTTTTCCTCTGGAAATTCCAGAATAGCAACCAATTTCCTCCGGAAGTTCCAGGGTAGCAGCTGGGTCCTTGCTGTGCTTGTTGCAAAGGAGAATGGGTTAGCTCGGGATGCAACACGCATGACTGGGAGGACATCAGAGACAACTAAGGCTGATGGTCTGACCTGGGCAAGTGGGACAATAATACAGTTCTTGTCTGATCATTTGCTGGAAGGAAAGAGATGCTGAGGATGTGGGGGGGCAGAGAGGAGGCCTCTCCCAACCCTGTTCCTCATGATGAGTTTCTAGGACAAGTCAAGACACAGTGTCTTCCCTTGCTGCACACTGCCATGGGTAAGAGCTTCTTGGGAACTGTGAGTGATCTTGTGACCTTCTTTTTGGGGGACCCTGAGCAGCCTAGAAATTCCCCACCCAGCTAAGCAAAGTGAGTCAAGACACGCTGGTTGCCCCAACAACATCCTTCGGAAGCCATCATTCCCCGGATGGATGCAGTATTACACCCTGTGTTCAGATTAGTCTGGGAACCTCTGGGTACTGTTTCCTCTTCTTGGGATTTCAAAAGGCACTGTAAGGAACTGAAGCCTTTTGAGAGTCCTATAAACAAGAAAAGAATTGTTCATTTACTTCATATTTCCTACTAGATATGTTCAAGAATTTTATAGTGTGTGTGTGTGTGTGTGTGTGTGTGTGTGAGTGATGCATATGTCTGCAAGCATGCTCACTTGTGCATGAGCATGTGGAGACCAAAAGTCAATACAAAGTGTCTTCCTCGGCTGTTCCTCGCTTTCTTTTTTCTTTTCTTTTTTTCTTTTTTTAAATATTTTTATTGATTCTTTGGGAATTTCATATCATACACCCCAATCACATTCATTTCCCAGTCCTTCGATGTCCACCCCCATCCTTGTGACCTCCCCCCCAAAAAAAACTAAAATATTAAAATTTGAATTAAAAAAAAAAGAAAAAACAAGTCCAATTTGTGTTTTCTACACACTCACTGGAGCATGGTCAAACTCTCAGTGGCCTGCCCCTTAAATAGAAGTGAGTAGTTCCCCTCCCCAACCCCCACCAGAAGCCATCAACTGTGGAGAGCTAACTTCAGTACCTTTATCACACGTCTTAAGAGTCCTCTTCAACGGCTTCCTGCTTTGGCTGTTACTCTGGGGGGCAGTAAAGGTTGTCACAGAAGCTATCCCTGTCCCTCTTTTCTGAACTGTGCATCTGCAATCATCGATATCACTGCAAAAGTAGCTTCCAGCTGTTTACAGTCAGCGGGAGCGCGTGTCACAGGCTTCCACATGTTTTCGGGTGACAACCCAGACCATGAGCAGGGCCCCCAGCTGCAGTAGTACCACAGACCCACACAAGGCCCTTGGAGGCAACAGGGACTGTGGACATCAACGGGGCCTCAGGTGGCAGTGCAGGCCACTCACATCAATATGACCTCCAGAGGTAATACAGCCTCCAGACGTCAACATGGACGTCCGAATGGCCTTCGATGGTAACACAGGCCATGGACATCAGTGCAGACCCCGGCTGCAGTAGGACCACCACGGACCCAAACATGGCCCTCAGCAGCAGCATAGGCCCGGACATGTACCCTACCCTCTTTTTGTGAGTCAGGGGTTCTCACTGACTTGATTACACTCTCACTTTACTCACTGAGACATCTCCTCAGCCCCTGCTTATTTTATTTTTTAGATGAGAAATGCTTTTACATTTATAATCTAAGTATCCCTTAAAATATTTGCATTTCACAGTAAGAAGGATAGCAAAACTCAAGACCATATGCAAGTTTAAGCATTCAAGTTTCTGAGGAGCCAAAAAGGGAAGAGGAAAATGATGGCCAGCCACAAAGCTCAAGTGTATGGTAACTGATGCCTCAATGAGCTGGGCCTGGTGGAGCACACCTTTAGTCCCAGCACTCAGGAGGCCAGCCTAGTCTACATAGCAAGTTCTAGACCAGCCAGGGCCACATAGTGAGACCTTGTCTCAAAAAGATAAAAAGAAGAAGCAGTTGTTAAATAAATGCCTCGATGAATTCAAATAGAAACAATAATTGAAAAAAAAAAGAAAGAAAGTATAATAAAGGGATTACTTGGGAGGCAGAGCCAGGTGGATCTCTGTGAGTTCGAGGCCAGCCTGGTCTACAGAGTAAGTTCCAGGACAGACACCAAAGCTACAGAGAAACCCTGTCTCAAAAAGCAAAAAAGAAAGAAAGAAAGAAAGAAAGAAAGAAAGAAAGAAAGAAAGAAAGAAAGAAAGAAAGAAAGGAAGAAAGAAAGAAAGAAAAAGAACAATAATTGTACTCCTTCCTGGACTCCTAATTCCAAAAGATTTCACTTGGTTCAGTTGTTTTAAGATTTTTTTTAATTGTGTGTGTGTGTGTGTGTGTGTGTGTGTGTGTGTGTGTGTTTATGTACACCACCTGCATGCAGGACCCATGGAGGCCAGACAAGAGCCTCAGATCCCCTGGAACTGGAGTTACAACCAAGTAGTGCTGGGAACTGAACCTGGGTCTTCTGCAAGAGAAGCGAGGATTCTTATCCATCTCGCCAGCCCCCGGAGCTAGTTCTTCATTAACACCCAAAGAAACATACGCCAAAAAATCCACAGGCCCAAGAAATTCAGGAAGGGGCTCAGACCATTATGAAAGGGATTCTTCAATGGTCTCCCTCCACCACCCATTGTTTACACGCTAAACACAGCTATTTGTTTCGGATTTTAAACTGCCTTTGTTTTCTTGGTAATTACCCAAGATTTCTATTAGAACTGATGGAAGCACCTTTGGAAAATTCCAGTGCATACTAAGTCATGTGGGGAGGGGGGGCAAAGGGGGTTGGCAGGAAAGAACTTGGTTTTATTCATACTTTTGTCCTGAGAAAAGAGAGAAAAGCCCAGAAGTTGATGGGGGCTTGTGACAGACGAGCTGGAAGAGATAATTCCAGGATGCTGTGTGTCTAGACTGGAGAGAGAGCTCAGTTGGTCAAGTCTTTGCTTTGCATATCCAGGGACCAGAGCTCAAGCCTCAGAACCCACATTTAAAGAAGGAGGTGGGGGAGGAGAGGAGGAGGAAGAGGAGGAGGAGGAGGAAGCATGGCTAGGTGTACTGGCACACGGCCTAGCAAACTTGGCGAATCCCAGGCCAGTGAGAGACCCTGTCTCCCAAGAGTTGGGCAGCACCATGGATGTCCCGTGGCTCAGAAGTCAGTTGTGACCACACACCCCAGCACCCTCATTTCATATGTCTCCTTTCTGCTCCATAAACAATTAGAGTCTCTGGCAAGGAAACCAAAGCCCAGAGATGAGAAGTAACTGGGGTGAGGACTCCCCATTCCTGAGGCCGCTGCCTACTTCCCAAGAAGGGAATTTCCAGCTCGCTCCTGTTCAGGGGGAGATATCTACCTGTGTCCAGTAGGTGTCCTGTGGTTGTCTTAGAATGAGTAAAATAAGGGTGGGCCCGGGAGGCAGGTCAAACCAGATCTTTTGCTGGCCGTGAAGTCGGTGGTTGTGACAGCAATGACTTTCTGTCCTAGACAGAAGAGGTGCCGCTGCAGTGGTGAGGAGGCTGGGGTGAAGGCAAAGAACACTGGCCATAGTGATGACCACAGTTGTCATCCATGTACCACACTCCTTGGTGGAGAAGGGAACCCAGTTGAGGCACCGTGCTTAGCTGCAGGGGGGCTCCCAAAGATGGGGTGGGATAGGCGTACACAAGGCACTTGACACCCGCAGCCCTGGGGTTCCTCAGAGAAAACAGTGCTGGAAGTGTGACAGGCCATGCTCCCAGCCCTGGCTCTAATTCCCTACATCAGAACAGAGACACTCGTGTGCTTTCCAGAGCCATCCTCCACTAGGGTGGTCCACAGCAAAGATGGCTGGCAGTTACACAGACTCTCTTAGCTAGGGTTTCTATCGCTGTGAAGAGACATCACGACCACGGCAACTCTGATAAAGGAAAACATTTAGTTGAGGTGACTTGCTTACAGTTTAGAGGTTTAGTCCGTTATCATCATGGCGGGAACCAAGACAGCAGCTTACAGGCAGACATGGGGCTAGAGAAGGAGCTGAGAGTTCTTAACATCTTGACTGATAGGCAACAGGAGGGAATGGTCTATGTCACTGGGTGTGGCTTGAGCATATGAGACCCCAAAGCCCACCTCTACAGTGACACCCACTCCAGCAAAGCCACACCTCCTAACAGTGCCACTCCCTTTGGGGGCCATTTTCTTTCCAACCACCACAGACAGTGAGCAATGTTTAGCCAATGGGGTCTTCCCCTCCACCACAGACAAAGACAAAGGGGGGTGTAGGGATTGCATAGGCTTGTCTATGGTCTTCAGAATGTTCAGACTCTCAACCTGTCCCCCCACCCTCTCTAGACCACCCCTTATCTCTCACTAGCTGCTCCCTACTCTCTACTCAATCAGCACTAAGAAGCAGGTTCTGGTTCCTTATCGGCCCTCTAGGCCTGTTTACCACTGATACCAGAAATCTGATCTTAGGAAGGTTAAAAATTGTTAAAAGACCAAAGAATCCATGCTAAGAGGGTGAACTTGGAGCCATGTCAACCTGACTGAGGGGTTACTTGGATAAATCACATTCTGCCTCCTCTGAGCCTAATCAGTAAATGACAGCATTTCACACCTGACGTGGTTTGCAGGAAGCCTTCCTGACCACTATGACTGAGTCAGGAGATCCTGTCCCATCTCACAGTCCTCCCCCTCCATCTCCAAAGGCACTTGCTATGAGACTCAGCACCCACTAACCACACAGCTGCCTCCAGCGCTGGCCTGTGAGTTTATGAGAGTGAAGAAGAACCCACCTCTTCCGGTCATAATTCTCTGTCCAACCGCTGACGGAGGAGACACCCCACAAGGGTTTTGTTACTGTTATTGTTGTCATCGTCGTTGTTTTATTTCGTTTTGAGACAGGGTCTCAGGTATCCCAGGCTGGACTTAAACTCACTATGTACAAGAAGACATCCTTGAACTTCTGATTCTTCAGTCTCCAGTTTCTGGGTGCTGGGATCTCAGGCATGCGCTATCATTCTTGTTTGGGCATGAGGTTCGGAGAGAGCAGCAGAGCCTGAGGCTATGAGAGCTCAAAAGCCACTGAGCCAGGCAGAGCCGTAACAAGTGGGAGAGTCCAAAGGGAGGAGACTCAGAGATCAAAGCCCTGGAGATTTATGGGTGTCAGAATAACAGGAGCAGGGAGTCCTGAGAGTTTTTAGCAATCCAGCTGTTACCTTCATTCCTCAGCTGTTCAAGCAGTCACCCACTCTCCCTCCGGCACTGACAGACCCAGGGCCTAACATCCATCTGTGCAAGGTCATATACACATACACAAGAGAAGAATAATTTTAAAAGAAAGTATGAACAGTATCATGAGGTTTCTATGAGAACACAATGAGGGGACATGTGTGCAGTACTTAGCACAGTACCCTGTACATCATGCACATAGTAGGTACTCAATAAATGTCAGTCCCTGCCCCTTCCTCTTATACATAGTTGACCTTGACCTTGGTCACACAGCTTGTCCAAAGGAACCTTCATCTGAAGTCTGCACCTCTCCAAGATGGAAGCCATCCATGAGCCTTCTAGACAGAGCGCAGGCTTATGGCCAGACTCTCCAAGCCCAACACATTGCATAAGCCAGCCAGCCAGGTACTGATGTCCTGGAGAAGGAGGAAATCTGTTCTGGCGTGAGTGACCTCGAGACAGACACACAGCTTCCACAGAGGTAGTGCCAAGAGTTCAGTGGTGGCGAGCAGTGGGACACACTATCGAATCCACACCTGCAGCTAGTGCCAAACATTGGCTTCCTCAGGACTATTGCCTTCCGGCCCTGTTCTCTGAGAATCCTTCCAGAAGGCTCTAGGACTCACCTAATGTCACTTAGTGACCTCGATTGAGGGTGTGGCTCCTGACCTTGCAAGGGAAAATGTTGATGGGTACAGAATTCAGGGATGGGTGTGGCTGATGATGGAAGAGTCTTTGGGATCCGGGCTTGGGTGTCTAACAGACTATGTTCCTTACATCCGAAGCTGGCTCCCCATTTTCCATACCAGTGTCTCCCACCCTAATCTTCCTTCCCGGAATACCAGAGCTACTCTGAGACTCCCAGATATCCTTGGTCCCCTCCTTCTTTTTGGTGCTTTGCAATTCTTCAAGAAATCCTGACAATGAGTTTTGCCTTCAGATCATGTCCATAATCTAACCAAGCCCAGCCATCTCCATTCTGATCACCAGGGATTCCCTCCCTCTCTCTCTCTCTCTCTCTCTCTCTCTCTCTCTCTCTCCTCTCTCTCTCTCTCAGCTCATCTCTGCCCCAGCCTCTTCTCAAATGGCATGTCACTACTCTGCTCAGAGCCCTGTGTGTTAGTCATGCTCATCAACACCAGCTGCCATAAAGACCTCAACATCCCTTTGTTTTCCCATGGTGAGCATCTGCTTCCTGATCACGTAGATGCTGATGTGGCTCTTCCTGGGGCTGGGCAGCTCTCCTGAAGGTCCCTGTCCAAGCAGCACACTCCCAGGCAGGCTCCTCTCCTCACTTCTCAGAGCTGTCTGCCTTTGTCTGTCTGTTCTGAGCTTCCCTGAGAGCCAACTTCAAGTTCCCTAGACAGCTCTCAAGGTGATCTCTCCCACTCTGACCTCATCATCTCCCACTGAGTTTCTCTCTTCCACTGCTCTGGCTGCTGGGACAGTGTTAGTCTTTCTTGAATACATCAAGTACATCCTCACCTTAGGCCTTTCTACCCCTGAGATGTGTGCCAGCAGTAATCCCAGATCACGTACCTGCCTACTCAACTCTAATCTCACTTAGACTTCACCTTCGAAAGGAGCCTGATCTTGGCCACTTATTTGCCACCACACTCTTCCAGCCTCCTTCCACAGCACACCTGTCCCCTTCCCACTGCCCACTTCTATATGCACCTATCACTTCAACTACATACATGCATGTACATGTGTATGTCTATACGTGTGTGTGTGTGTGTGTGTGTGTGTGTGTGTGTGTGTGTGTGTGTGTAGATACAGATGATATTGATATCGATAGAGGAGCCACCTTCTTACTGTACTATTTGCTATAAACTTACTGTTTGCTATTTCCAGGACACAAGCAATGGTTTAAAAAATAAACACAGCTGGACGGTGGTGGCGCACGCCTTTAATCCCAGCACTCAGGAGGCAGAGGCAGGCAGATCTCTGAGTTTGAGGACAGCCTGGGCTACAGAGTGAGTTCCAGGACAGCCGGGGTTACACAGTGAAACCTTATCTCAATAAATAAATAAATAAATAAATAAATAAATAAATAAATAAATAAATAAATAAATAACACAACTATTGGATTGGTACTGAAAAAAATCACATTTTTGCATTTCTGAATATTAAATGAAAAATAACATTGCTTAAAACAAAGGCATTACCAACATTTGTTGATTCTTATACTGAATGACTTGGCCAAATAGAAAGTGACAGATACACCCACATGTAACTATTTTATACAGATTGTAAATTATCTCACAAAATAACTGTATTATTTTTATTTCCTGCAAGTACAGTTTCCCCTCCCTTACCTATAATATAATTTTGGTAATGGCAGCCTATTTGCCTCTTTCAGTCAGTTGGTGATGTCTTCCCAGCACTGAGAATGGAGGCCGGCATGGGAAGAGCTTAGTGGGTATTTATCTGCTAAGAGCTGCCTGCCGAAGGAGGGTGGGTATACGGTTCAGTTGGTGGAGAGTCTGCCTAGCAGGCATGAGACCCTGGGGTTGATCCTCTCAACACTGTATAAACTATTACGTTGATACACACCCACAATCTCGAGCGCTTGGGAGGCAGTGGCAGGAGGATCAGAAGTTCAAGGTCACGCTTATCTCCCTGGGGAGATTGAAGTCAACCTCAGCTACATGAGACCCTGCACAACCGCCTCCCCCACACACAAAAAGAACTGAATGGATAACATGAGAGTCAGATTAGTCTCAACGTCTCTTAAAGCGGTGAAAATGCAGCTGTGGCTGAGTAGGTGCTGGCTGGTTCCTCCTGACTACATCTGCAGATCTAGAGAAGTAGCCGTGCACTCAAAGACCCGAGCTACCGACTTTATGAGCAGAGGAACACATACTTTCCACAATTAGTCCAGAATTTTTTTTAATTTCTTGAGATGGCTCATCAGGTAAAGATATCTGCAGCCAAACACAATGACCTAAGTTCCATCCCTGGGACTTACATGGTAGAAGGGGAGGACCAACTCCCACAGGTTACCACACGTGTGCCATGGCAACACACAAACACACACACACACACACACACACACACACACTAAATAAACAAATAAATAAATATGTAATTTGTGTTTATTTCTTGTAGTTACAAAGCTGAAGTAGCTAATAAACTCAAAATTGAATTTCCTAAGTCACATCGGTTAATGTTTGAGCCACAACGTCCTCTTACAGAAAACTTAAACCAAGCCAGGCGGGGTTGGCACAAGCCTGTAATCCCAGCTACTCAGGAAGCTGAGGCCAGGGAATTGCAAACTCAAGGCCAGCCTGCACAAATTAGCAAAATCTTGCCTCAAATTTTAAAAAGTAAAATGAGGAAAGACAGCTCAGTCATGGAGTGCCTACCAGGCATGTTTGAGGCCCTGAATTCAATCCCTAGTACAGGAAGGGGAAAAAAAGTTAGACCACGGATTGGGAAGGATGAGGCTACAAATTGAGAACACCGTCTGGAACATTTCCCATATCTTAGGGAAATTAATTGACTCACAGTACCCCAAGCTCCAAATTATTCCCAAGATCCACCCTGAAATTGTCTGGAAAATTATAACTAAGCCAGATCCTACATGCCTGGAGGAGGAGGCCGATTTCAAAGTCCAAGTATGGAGAGGAAGACTTGTACAACACGGGAACTTCAAGATGCCCTTAGAGAGATCTGACCAGCAGAGTGTGAAGGCTGGCTTTGGCGATGGATTTTTGACCAAGCTGAATTAATCAGTACAGAGACATGGAGACCAGATGATCAGCTTCCAACCTGGAGTGGAAGTGCAGGTCTAAATGATTGCTCAGCTGAGTGACAGGAATCCAGAGAACCCTTGTGATCATGAAGAGGCAGGGTTCTGCGTACTTGGGAAGCTGGGACACTGAGTGAAATTTTCATACAGAACCCTGCTCTCTCATTCCCTAACGGTGAAAGCCCAGAAGACACCATCCAGACCAGTGGTTCTCAACCTCGTTAACTCTGCGACCCTTTCACACAGCTCCTCTTGGTGTGGTGACCCCCAACCATAAAATGGTTTTCATTGCTGCTTCCTAACTGTAATGTTGCTACTGTTATGAATCATAACGTAAACATGAGACACGCAGGAAATCTGATGTTCTACCCCCCACAAAGGGGTCGAGACCCATACGCTGAGAACTACTGATCCAGACTCTGGCTGTGAAAAATACACAGGCAGCTGGGTGTGACAGTGCATGCCTGTAATCCCAGCATTTTGGAGTTGAAGGCAGCAGGACCCGGAGTTCAAGGTCACCCTCAGCTCAGAGCACTGTTGGAGGCCAGCCTGGGCTACATGAGACCCTATGGGGAAAAAAGGAAGGAAAAGAAATACACAGAAAAGGGCTTGGGACATCTTCAGAAAGCTGAGGTGGAGCACTGGAGGGGGGACCCCAAACTCCCTGCTCAAGCTTGCTAGGTGTCACCTTGTGCAAAAGATACCACTCTCCTCCCACCTGCGTAGATTCCTGAGGTCTTGTCTATTTCTGAGCTTCTGTATCCATGAGTGCCCTGTTCCCTTCACTAGCCCCTCTCCCAGGGACCTGACCCAGCCTGTGACAAGTTGCATATGCTCTCCTTACACGGGACAAAGGCATGCCTCGGTCCATCTACGTCTTCGTGTATTTCCTATATAGGATGGGGTCCGGGTAGGGAAAAAATGGGCTGTCTTCAATTCTTCTCTTCTTCCAATAAAAGCTTCTGACAAAAGCAACATGAGGGAGAGAAGCGTCATTTTAACTCATAGTTCAAGGTGCAATCCATCCTGGCAGGGAAGTCAAGGCAGCTTGAAACGGCTGGTCACGTGACATCCACAACGGGGAAACAGAGAGGGACGAATACAAGCCGATACTTGGTTCCTGCCTTAGTCACTGTTGTACTGCTGTGAAGAGACACAAGGACCATGACAACTCTCACAAAAGAGAGCATTTAATTGGGGCTCGCTCACAGTTTCAGAGGTTTAGTCCACTGTCATCATGGTGGGGAGCATGGCGGCGTGCCAGCAGGCACTGGAGCAGTAGCTGAGAGCTACATCCTGGTCTGTAGGCAAAGAGAGAGAGAGAGACAGAGAGAGAGAGAGAGAGAAGAGAGAGAGACAGAGAGAGAGAAAAAAAAAAAAAAAAAAAAAAAAAAAAAAAAAAAGAGAGAGGAGGAGAGAGAGAGAAGAGAGAGCATGGGCGGCCATTCTTACTCAAACCTCCACAGTTCTCTTTTCACATGGCCCAGGATTCCCTGACCGTGGAATAACACCACCCACAGTGGGTGAGTCTTCCATCTGTATTACTTACTTTCTGTTGCTGTGATAAAATACACCATGACCAAATGCAGCCTGTGGAAGAAAGCGTTTATCTGGGCTTAAAGTACCAGAGAGTCCACACGGTAAAGGGAGGCTAGATCAGGAAGCTGAGAGATCACATCTTCAATGGCAGAGTGGGAGCAGAGAGAACAAACTAGAAGCTGGATCAGGCTATGAACGCTCACACTCCATCCAGGCCCCATCCCCTGGTGGTTCCCTAACCTCCCTAGAGAGCACCATCAGCTGGGGACCGAGCGTTCAAGCACCCAACCTATGGGGCCATTCTCATTCAAACTAACTCATTACCTCAGCTAACACAGTCAAGACACTCTGCCAAAGGAATCCCCAGAGGCCCATCTCCAGATGTTTCTGGACTCTGTCATGTTGTCTGTTAGCACCAACCATCACAGAGTCTGTATTTGTATTTCTTCCTACCAATCCTGCAAACTTGGGGGCTTAAGGAAAGTCTTTAATTATTACTCAGCAGAACCACAGTTCTACTAGAGTCTCTGCAGGGTAGCCAAAGGCCAAAGTCAAGGTGAGTTCCCACGTAGGGACTGAGGTCAAATCTGCTTCCAAATGCTTTCTTGCTTTCGGAAGATGTCAGTTCTTTGCAGTTGGGGGGCTACAAGCCCCTTCCTGATGAAGGCCCTCAGCAGGAGCTCCTCTGTATTTCTTACCAAATAGCCCCTTCAATCTTCAACCACCATTGAAATCTCATGATTCAGGGCCGACAAGATGGTTCAGAGGGAGAAGATGCTTGCCTCCAGCCCTGACCATCTGAGTTTGGTGTCTGGGACCCACGTGGTAGACAGAATCAACTCTTCCAAGTTGTTCCCTGACCTACACACACACACACACACACACACACACACACACACACACACACACACACACACACACACTAAGTTAGTAAATGTCATAAAAAGTTTTTTAAAGTCTCATTCTTCAAATTATAACTTCTATGACTATTTTGTTTACTCTTTATTATTTGTGTGTGTGTGTATGTGTGTGTGTGTGTGTGTGTGTGTGTGTGTGTGTGTGTGTGTGTGTGTACATGGGCACATGTGTCCAGTGCATGTGTGGAGGTCAGAAGACAACTGGATCGGTTCTCTCCATCTACCATGTGAGTTTCAGGAATTGAACTCAGGTCACCACGCTTCCTTGCAAAAACCTTTACCCATTGAACCATCTCTCCAGGACCGCCTTGTTTGTGTTCAGTCAGACCCATCCAAAAAAATCTCTATTTCAAAAGATCGGCATGTTTGACATCTTAATTAACAAAATCCATTTGGAGCTGTACATAGGCTCGTGTTTAAATAGGAGGAAGTACGGGTACACTAAAGCCAAGGATCATGGGGAGATCATTTTAGGATTCCACATAATATAAGAATTATTCAAGGGCCGGGCGGCGGCGGCGCACACCTTTAATCCCAGCACGTGGGAGGCAGAGGCAGGCAGATCTCTGTGAGTTCGAGGCCAGCCTGGTCTACAGAGTGAGTTCCAAGACAGATGCAAAGCTACACAGAGAAACCCTGTCTCAAAAAACAAAACACAAAACAACAACAACAACAAAAAGAATTATTCATGGTCCCCCTGAATCAGGCAGGCCTGAGACCAAAGCGAGAACTGCATGTGTGACTTCCAGATGCAGACGCTGGAATGAAGCAGCTTCTCTCTGACTCAAGGTAAGTCTTCAGATTCTAGAGCCACCACAAAAGGAGTTCCCGAAGTTACCCCTCCACTAGAGGAATTCCCACAGAGAATCGTCACAGGGACAGAGACCCACTAAGGAGTCTTCAAGTCACAGTGACACAGGGGAGCTGACAGGAGCTGTCCTTGCTAAGCCTTGCCAAGACTGTACATTCTTGAGCCCTCTGTTTTCTTAAGCCTTGGCCAAGTATGTCCAACCTGTGGCCCATGGGACCACATGCACCCCAGGATGGCACAGAATAGGGCTCAACACAAAACTGCAAACTTCCTTAAACCACGAGATAATTTTGGCAATTTTTTTTCTTTGTAACTAAATTGCCTGGTTCTCTAACATGAAGTTTATAGATGATAAAGTCAATCCATAATATAAAAGGTTGAGCACTGGACTAGGGAAATAGTTCAGTCAGTAAAATTTTTGCCTCAGAAGCATGAGGGTTTGAATCTGTCTTCAGCTTGGCATGGTGCTCCACACTTGTAAACCCAGCACTGGAGAGGGAGAGATATCTAGATCCCTGACAGACCCGACTGGGGCATCAAGAGAAAGAAGAAGAAAAAGAAAGACATGAACACATAGAAGAGCTCATCAGACAGACTGAAATCTCAGCCCGAGAAACCTCAGCACCCAAGAAGCTCAGCACACTTAATATGAAGACTTGAATAGGGAGCAGAGTTATTCCATCAGCTGAAAGAGGCAGGGCAATTATACACAGATAAAAAGAGGAGGCAGGATTTCTGGTAGACCACTGGAGCAAGGGGAGAGGTTTAGCTCATCTCAGCAGGAGCACTGTCTGTAGGGGAGCAGTCTTTGGGATGTAAATATCTGGAAGGAAAATGCTATGGTGGACATTTTCTGGAAACACTATCAACATCTTCACGTGGGTCAGAAGAGAAGGCTTTGCCATTTCCCTCAGAGCCTCACCTCTGGGGAGGTGGGAAGGGAGAGGCTTTGTCATGTCCCTCTAGGTCTGAGACAAGGATCATTGACATGGTCTATGCCCATGTCAACAACACACATTCACTCAGGACTTCACTCAGGCCTTCCTCTACTTCCATGACCCTGGGACTTGCAAGCTATATACTCCGTAGGTGGCAGGCTAGCAGTCCCAAAGCAGGTGGACAGTGTTCCTATGGAGAACATCCAAGGTTGTCCTCTGGCCTCCACATGCACACTCACACTCTTATCTATGTGCATACACATGAACATATAAACATTTTCATTTTTTAAAAGGCTGGACACATTTAAGCTTTGATGTGATACATTAGTTCTCATCACTCTGACAAAGAACCTGAGATAACTTCAAAGGAGAAAAGACTTACTTTGGCTCAGTAATTCTGGTCTCTAGCAACTTGGCCCCAGGCCCTTGGGCCTGTACACAGTAAACTATGACAAGAGCATAGTGGAGGACACTGCTCACCTCAAAGTGGTCAGAAAGCAAAAAGAAAGACAGATCAGGGTACCAATATCCCCTTCAAAGACATGCACTCAATGAGCTAGCTTCCTTCTAGTATACCCCATCTTCTAAAGCAGTGGTTCTCAACCTGGGGATCACATATCAGATATTCTGCATACCCAATATTTACATTGTGATTCATAACAGTAGAATAATTAGAGTTATAAAGTAGCAATGAAAATAATTTTATGATTGGGATCACCACAACATGAGGAACTGTCGCAGCATCAGGTAGGTTGAGAACCACGGTTGCGAAGCTTCCACTACCTCCTAACAGTTGGGTTATCTGGGGATGGGCTTCAACACAAAAGGCTTTGGGAGACATTTCAAATCCAAACCATTGCAGGTGGTTTGATATGCAGCCACAGAACCTGAAGAATTGCCTAAAGGGGAGGTCTGTCCCTAGCTTGTGAAGGAGTTGTGACCATCAGACCCAATCAGAGTCCTTGGGACTCTGTTGGGATGTTCTTCACTCTTCCTTGGAGTACCTTGTTTATGCCTATATTTCACCATTTGTGAAATCTCCTGTTGCACAAGCCACGTCATTTTTGCTTGTTGCACTCCATAGATAACATGCGACCTCCCAATAGAGCACAATAGATTGCCTGCCCAAAACGGTCTCCATTATTGCTGTCTATACACACACATACACACACACACACACACACACACACACACACACACACACGTCTTTCATCATGCGACTTTTCAGCTCTTTTCAGTCTCAAGAGGAGTCTGTTGTCACATCTCTCAAATCTACATTAGGCTGTGACTTGCTATGGCCAACACCACGCAACCAAAGTGACTTCTCCTCTAAGGACCTTGTGTAACTGCCAGTTGCCTTGGGACACTGGCCAAGCTAGCTGACTGGAAGCTGAGAATCACCCATTCACCCATCACGACCCCAGTCAGCTCCCAGGCAATCCCAGAGACAGAGCCGCCTAGCTGCCTTGTAGCTGGCCACAGATACATAAAGTAAAACAGAACTGCTCCGTCTAAATCGCCAACTGCAGAATCACAAGGCAAATAAATGGTCATTTAAGGAACTTCATTCTGAGTTGCTTTATTCTGAGCGCAAGTGAACTGATGGAAAGTTAACCAACTCCTTTCAAAAACAAATTCAGTTAGTTCTCCCCGACCCCTTGAGATGCTGTTTACATTAGACTTTTGTTCCTGTGACTTAAGGCCTAACATAAAGAACTTAAGGTCAGTCTCCACGAGCCTATAAATCCCAGCTACCCAGGAGGCTGAAGCAGGAAGGTCACAAGTTCAAGGCCTGCCTGGGCTCCAGAGAGCTGGGGCTACATAGCTCAGTAATGGAGTGCTTATGTAGCCTGAGCAAAGCAGGTCCAGTCTCCAGGAGGACAGCATGAGAAGAGGGGGCTGGAGAGATGGCTCAGTGGTTAAGGGCATTTACCACTCTTGTAGCAGACATAGATTCAGTTCTCAGCACCCATATCAGGTGGCTATCTGCCGCCTCTAATTCCAGTTCCAGAGGATCTGACACCCTCTGGTCTCCACAGGAACCTGCAGGCATGTAGTACACATAACTCATCTGGGCACATAACATACACATAAATAAAAATAATGAATCTTTATAAAAACAAAGAAAACATAAAAGGAGGAAAGAGTTTAGGGAGCATGTGGTAGCTCAAATCATGGCACAAAGGTGTAGTAGAGAGACAGACAGACTATGTGAGATAGACAGACAGACTGTATGTGCTAGTTGGACATCTCCCTTTTTTTTATTCCTTCCATGGGCTCAGCCTACAGGATGGAGTCACCCATATTCAATGTGGATCTTCATCCCCTTAGTTAATTATCTCTGAAGATGTACTCACAGACACACCCAAAGGAGTATTACTACCTCCCAGGAGATTACCAATCACCCAATCAAGTTCACAACCAAGATCAAAACATCCCACTACTTAAACTCAGAGGACAAACACGTCAGAGTCCAAGTTTAATTTGCAATAGGAGAACTTTATTAGGAAGTCAGGATAAGGAAGGGAGTGGGGCCCCCTCCAGGACACACGGAAGAATTAAGTTCTCCCCAGCCATGAAGCCTCCCCAGCAAGGGACACAGCCAATAGATGTCCAGAGGCACAATGCCAACACCATCCAGTTCCAAACAGGGACCCCGGCTTGTTGCCAGCTTGTCTTGATGTCGGGATGCAGTAAGCGTGCTTCATGTAGGTTCTGCCCTCCTGGGGCAGTCTCAGCTGGGGCTGGGTGGGGAAAGTTGACCAGGGCTCTAGTATCGCATATGGTAGGCTGTGGGAGGGGAGAGAGACAACAGTAAAAAGAGAGGCTTTGGGTAGAGACCTAAAAAAAAAAAAAGATGAAGAAACTAGGAGCAAGAAGCCTGGATCTCATAGAGCTGGAGAACCCTGAGCTGGAAAGACTGTGGCCCCATCCAATTCCCAGTCTCTCCTACAGCAACTCAGAGGATGGACTGGCCCCCTTCACCATTCCACAGCCTTGTCAGTAAATTCAGTAAGATCACCCCAACCTCATCCCTAGATGCACATCCATGTCCCTGCAGAGCAACTGGACATGCAAAATGCACATGACACCTTGTAAAGGAGCAGTTCCCTGATACCAACAGGCTTCTCTAAGCTATACAATGCAGGGCTGTTATCCAGACATTTACTATAATATCATATTGGATTTTTTTAAAGATGAAACCCTAGCTTAAAGCTCAATGGTTTTACTTATCTATTTACATCGGTATTTTGCCTCCAAGGATGTATGTGCACTGTCAGTGTGCCTGGTGCTCTCAGAAGTCAGAAAAGGCTATGGGGTCCCCTGGAACTAGAGTTCTAGATGGTTGTGAACCACCATGGGTACTGAGAATTGAACTCAGGTCTCTAAAAAAGCAGCAAATGCTCTTAACTGCTGAGCCATCTCTCCAACCCAGATATTGAATTTTTACAGCATTAAATTCAATTTGTACATAGAAATTGTTCCACGACCTCACCTGCATGAGTCCTTTTCAGAGGCAGGCGATGGCACCAGTGATGGACCCCCTTCAGCGGGTGTCACATGCACTGGTTGTACTCACTGACAATTGACTAAGACCTCTGAATCTCTTTGCCTGTGTGTTGATCCAGGCCTCCCCTCTACTGATGGCTGAAGGCACTGACCATGGAGCCCCACAGTGCTGCACCCATCATGTGGAAATTACATGATTATGAGGAAAATAACTTGCTCCTTCTGGACCTCATTTTCCATAAGTAAAACCTATCTATAGGCTGCAATAGCGTGACAGTGTACAATTTTCAATCCATGTCCTCTAATTACTGAGACTCAGGCCGTGTGCAGATTTAATTTCATCCAAGGGTCAGTTAAAAACCAAGTAAGGGTCTATACTAGTTTACTAGAGACTTTCCTAAAATCCACTCCTGTTCAGAACCTGCAGTTCCCCCCAAAGAAGTCCAAAGATACACACACAAAAAAAGCATAGTTGCCTAGGTGCACAAGAACTCAATAATTCCTTACCAGGTGAATCGTCATCACAGTCAGCAGATTTTGAGGAGGACTGGGACTGAGATTGCCTTCTGTCTCCTCCACCATGGCTGCCTCCACTTCCTCCTCCTGAACCACTTCCTCCACCATAGCTGCCTCCACTGCCTCCTCCTGAACCACTTCCTCCACCATAGCTGCCTCCACTGCCTCCCTTGGGGCCACCTCCTCTACTTTGGCCACCTCCACTTCCTCCCCTGGATCCACTTCCTCCACCATAGCTTCCTCCACTTCCTCCCCCAGAACTGCTTCCTCCACCATAGCTTCCTCCACTGCCTCCCCCAGAACTGCTTCCTCCTCCATAGCTTCCTCCACTGCCTCCACCATGGCTGCCTCCACTTTTTCCACCCTGGCTGCCCCCACTTCCTCCTCCATGGCTGCCTCCACTTCCTCCTCCATGGCTGCCTCCACTTCCTCCTCCATGGCTGCCTCCACTTCCTCCACCACGGCTGCCCCCACTTCCTCCTCCATAGCTGCCTCCACTTCCTCCTCCTCCATAGCTGCCTCTGCTTCCTCCTCCACTTCCTCCTTCATAGCTGCCTCCACTTCCTCTTCGTCTTCCTTTGCCACTTCCAAAGCCAATTTGTCCAGCTCCACAAGATTCACTGAGGATAAAGGAAAATACATAGGTACATATACAAGAATGAACCTGGACAGAATCAAGACTCAAGTGTAAACTGAGGCATCCCAGCTGAGAGGGAAGAGTACCCTCCCCTCCCTGGAGCAGAAGTAGCCCCTCTCTCTCATTGTTACCATTCTCCTTTACAACACTCAAAAGCCCTGAGTGCTCCCCCAAAACACACACATGGGATGAAGTCCTCAGTCCATCAGACCCTTGCACACAAGAACTTATCTAGCAGCTTCTATTAAGAAGACTAGAAATGGTACCAGAAGCCCAGGGACTCCTATGACATTCCACATTGTGGAGTCTACAGACTCCTGAGGACCTACAAGTCTTGTTGACCGCCTTCAAGGAGGCTGCGGTAAGTCTGAATTTCTTTTTCCAGCCGTGTCTTGATGCTCAGCAGAATGCCATATTCCTGGTTCTGACACTCGGTTTCTTCCCGGACCTCAGCAAGCTGGGCCTCCACCTGACTGATCTGTTCCTGAATCTGTTGCAGCTGGCCACAGTAACGGTTCCTTGTGTCTTCCAAAGCCTTCTCCATGGCCGATTTCTAGGGAGCAAGAGAAGACTTTAGGATGTTCTGATCCTGTCCCATCCTGAGGATTCTGTAAAGCCATCCCATGCCCTGTCCTGACAGTGAATCTGGAACAGGACTACCAACCGTGCTAAGCTGAGTCTGCAGCTCAATTTCCAACTCCTGGATGCTGTGCCGGAGCTGAGACACCTCCTTCATGTTGCTCTCCATCTCTTGGCCACTGTTGGTCACCTCTTGTTCAATCTGGGTCATCTGCAAACCAAAGACTCAGTTAGGAACAGGTGGAGCCAAGATCTTCTGTGGAAAAGACTGTGCCTCACTCACCAGGATCTTCACCTTTAAAACTAAGGCTGAGACCAAGCCAAGGATAAGCCACTGGATTCTGGGTGCCACCAGCCAGGTTGCCCAATCCTCTAGACATCATATTCCTTTTCAGCAAGGCTTCAAGGCCCTTCATACTATGTCCCAGAACCATCTTATAATCTTATTTCCTTGCATACATGCAGAATGGCATGCCTTTATCTACCAAGCTCTGTGCCAAACTTTGGAGACCCAGGGAGGAAGGGAGCAGGCATGGAACTCAGTGTGAAGTCATGGAACTGTGGAAAAGGCTATGTGTCTCTACTAGAGGCTTCCATCACATAGGATTATAGTGAGTTGCCCATGCTCTAGACAACCACTCCATGGTTGCATCTGTGTGTGACAAATGAAGAAGGATGTGTGGCATCCATTGGAGGATGGATAGCTAGGTAGAGCTATGCAGAGACATGAAGAGGTAGAAGGATGAGGGATGAGAAAAGGGGGAAAGGATGTGGAAGGACACCTGGAAGGAGGGTTAGAAAACAGAATAGGCAACCCACTCTGCTCACCTTGGACTCATAGTGTTGCTCAATGTCCTGGCGATTCTTAGAAATGAGATGCTCATACTCCTCACGCATGTTATTGAGGATCTCGGTGAGATCTGTGCTGGGGGCAACATTTATCTCCACACTCACATCTCCATCATTCTTACCCGTCAGCAGCTGCATTTCCTGCCAGGGAAGAAGAGCACATGAGGATGGAGTGGGATCCTTCCTGCCATCTTTCAACCCTCTCCCACAGGTCCTCTCAGAGTGCAAAAGAACACCATTGTGAAATCAAAGCATGGCTGCCACTGAAGGCCATGCTGTGAGGAGCTGGGAGAGTGAAGAAGAGAGATCTCGCAGTCAGGGCTCCACAGCACCCCCTGCTACCTCCAGCCTTCTGCCCCGCCCCTTGCACCCACCAAGCCAACGGAGCATTAACCTACTTCCTTGTGATTCTTCTTAACAGCGTTCAGCTCATCCTCCAGAGTATCAAGCTGTAGCTCCAGATCAGATTTCTCCATCTTCAGACCTTCCAACACCTTCTGCAGGCCGTTGATATCAGCCTCCACCCCTTGCCGCAAGGTCTGCTCCATCTCAAACCTGCAGGCCAGCCACAGGTAGAGAGTGATCAAGAGGGTACCAATTCTACTGGGACTGCCAGAGCTCCACAACTTGGGGCCAAGGAAGTGGGAACAACAGTAGAGGGAGGAGAAGGAGGGCAAGACTCACTTAATTCTGAAGTCATCCATAGTCATGCGAGTGTTGTCCATGTCCAGGAGTGTTTTGTTGTTCCTCCTTGTGAGGTCTACAATCTGAAAGAGAAGATTGCATGAATGGGCCATGCTTCCTTGATATGACCAACTTCAGAGAGAAGAAGAGGCCAGACATAGCCAGCAGAGGGGATAATCCCATCCACAGCGTCAGGTAGCAAGAGGACTTTCCCATCAACGTGTATGTTGCATGGCCCCCACACCTGATGTGCCCAGTGTGGTCTTCACTCATTCAGCAAATATTTGAAGATCTTCTGCAAAGGCGATGTAGGTTCTAGGACAAATCCCAAGGAGCCCACCATTGCCCACAGAGTCCAAATTATCCCAAAAAGTCATGAAAAGTTAAGATGGCTTTGGCCCTCCTGTGAAAGCAGGAAAGACCTGGAAAAGGAGATGACATCTGAACCAGGTTCCTAAGGACAGCTAAGACTGCATGTGAGCAGATGGATGAAAGAGATCTGCAGCTGAAGAAAGAGCACATTCAGAAACACAAAGATGCAAGAGCAGGAGGAGTGAGTGAGAACAACAAGGACCCCAACTGTGGACTCCTTTAGGTGGAGGCTGAGTGTGGGCTACCTCTGTGGCTACTCATCGCAACATAGGGTAGTCACCCACTTAAGTCAGTGGATGGATAAGTGGATGTGCAGATGGATGGATGGATGGATAGATGGATGGATGGACGGATGGATGGATGGGTAGATGGATGGATGTGTGGATGGAATGAATGGCTGGATAGATGGTTATCATCCTCATAATTAGAGATTCTCTCCATCTTTGATCAATCAGCCTGCATATCTGAGTCCTGAGGACCTGAAAAGATTAAGAAGGGCCCCTCAGAGCCCAAGATGAATGGAAAAGGAATGATAAGGCTGACTTAAAACCAGGTCGAAAGGAACCTCCAGTCAGGTTCCAGCCCCGCTAGTATTAATCCAAGCTTCCTCCCTGATCTGTCCAAACTCAAAATGAAATACCAGAGTTCAAGTCCAAGCACAAGCCCCTAAGATCTTAGAAACCAAGCACAAGTTTGTTTGCGATGAAAGTGTAGTTTTTAAAGGGTGATTCCCTGGTATGGCTTTGCTTGGATTCTAGCCTCTTACCTTTTGTGAGAGAGGTTGAGAAAGGGAGAGAAGGAAGGAGAGAGAGACAGAGACGAGATTTGATCCTTGTGCATACCCTGTCCTTCAGGTCTTCAATCGTGTTGTAGAAATGAGAGTAATCCTTCTGGAAGATTCTGGACCCCTTCTTTGAATACCATTCCTGGATCTGTTTCTCCAGGGAGGTGTTGTCCTGCTCCAATTCCTGTACTTTATCCATGTAGGAGGCCAGACGGGAATTGAGATTCTGCATGACGACCTTCTCATTGGTATTCAGAATACCACCTTCGCCACCTCCAGAGCCACCACCAAAGCCACCACCAAAGCCACCTCCAGAGCCACCACCAAAGCCACCACCAAAGCCACCTCCAGAGCCACCACCAAAGCCACCTCCAGAGCCACCACCGAAGCCCATAGAACCTCCTCCCCCAAACATACCGCCAGAACTCCCTGCACTAAAGCCCCCTCTGGATCCTCCACCATAGCTGCCACCACCTCCACTGCCACAGGCCGAAAAGCCACCCCCACCAAAGCCACTGGAAGAGCTAAAGCGGCCCCCTCCTCCACCAGCCCTGGAGGAGCGACTGAAAGAAGATCGCATGCTGCCTCCGCTGCCCCCTCTGCCTCCTCCGCCACCACCGCAGCTGCTGCTGCTACTCCAGAAAGATGAGGCCATCTGTCTGCAACTCATGATGCTGCCTGCTGGAATCTATAGGCAGGAAGCGGTCTCAGGGTTGCTGGGTACTGAGCCATCCCTGGAGCTGCCTACTTATACCCCCTGCTAAAGGTGGCACGCCTGGGTGTGCCCTCACTCTGTGCCAGCTTCCCCCCCCATGGACTCAGAGAAGGTCTAGGGTATGGGAGCAGCAGGGAAGCCCCAGGCTCTGCGTCCCTCGGTGACTGCCCGTCAGCAGCCCAGCCTCTCTCCATTGTGTGGGGTAATTTGATGATATTAGGCTGTCAAGGGCACCATAAATCAGCCCTGTTGCTGAGGGGGTGACCTATATCCTACAGTCTGGTGTCTGACTGACCTTGACAACAGGTCTGAGACAGGCTTCTCAGTATCTAAGACCAAAACTCACTCTCTAAACTCGCTCTGCCCACACCTGGTGGTCATCGCTGTGGGTTGAGCTGAGACCCTGGGACAGAAGTTACCGTGAAGGCTAGGGAAGGTGCAGACCCTGCCCACTGGGAGCTGCCAGGATAAGCAGAAAGCCAGCACCTGCCCTGGTGAAGCCCCTATCAGATGGGAAAGCCAGTTGTCAGCATCCTTTAGGCTGACAGGAGAAACAGAGCTCAGCTCTTAGGACATGCCAGCTTGCGGAGAGGGTGCTGTGGCCAAAGATGGGGATAGGTGCAGAGCTGGGCATCCTCCAGGGTTCCAGAAGAGCGTGTAGCATTTGCACGGAAGACTATGAGAAGATAGCAAACCCAATAAATACAGCCCCGTCACTGTTGGATGGCTTTACAGTAGGAACGTGTGTATGTGTGTGTGTGTGTGTGTGTGTGTGTGTGTGTGTGTGTGTGTGTGTGTGATGCGTGTGTATACACATGTGTATATACACATGTGAAGGGCCAGAGTTGTCGAGTGTCTTCCTCCGTTGCTTCCCACCTTATTTTTGGAGCCAGGGTCTCTCACTATCCCTGGAGCTCACTGATTCATCAAAACCACCCGGCCAACAAGCCCCAGGGATCCTTCTCCTCAGCACTGGTGTTACAGTGCATCCGTGTAGGATTGCACTGCTATGCCCAGCTTTCTGCCTAGGTGCTGGCGATCAAACTCAGGTCCTTGCCCTTGCATGGCAAGCAACTTGCCCACTGAGGCATCTCCTCAGCCTCTGAACTGATTCTTTTGCAGAGCCCCCGCAGTGAGTACAGACTTTCCCTTGGTTGGGTGCCAGTCATATGCTCAGCCCTGGGGGTGGCAGGATACCAGGATGTGGCTTTCCCTTGCTCCTGGTAGAACCCCTAGTTTATTCTGATCACCAGTGCCAAAAGAGATTAGAAAAGAAGCTTTGGGCTCTGCTGTCAGATCACCCAGGCACAGCCCGGACTCTGCTCTCTGGCTTTCTGATAACTTACTTTCCTATGCTGGGCCCCTGTTCTCTCCTCCAAAATGTGGTTTGCCCATCCCAGGAAAGGAGGCATGAACAGCTCAGAAAATACCAGACTGCTTCTGACCATTCAACCCCTCCCTTGGCTCTGAGATATCAGTTTCTTTTTTTTTTTTTTTTTTCTTTTTTTCTTTCTTTCTTTTTTTTTTTTTTGAGTTATCACTTTCTAACAGCTCTCCTTGCTCCTATCATGCCCCTTGACCTTTTTTAAATCTTTGAACCATTAATTAATCAATGTGTGTGTTATGATGGGGGAGATGCACCTGCCTTGGTACACAAGTCAAGAGAACCTTATAGAGTGGGTTCTCTTCTTCCACATTCACTCTGGTTCTGAGGGTCAAGCTCAGATCTCCAGGTTTGTGTAGCAAGTGCCCTCAACCCACTGGGCCATCTCTCAGCCTCCTCGACTCTTGAGCTGCCCCTGAGATGACCCTTCTAATATGTCTCCTCTGACATCTCTGTGCTCTTAAGACAGGATCCATGCTCCTGATATTCATGGTCAGTCTCCAGTCCTGGTATCCTTGTCCTGTTTCTCCCTGTTCTCCAAACCACCTATCAAGTCATAAAATGCTCCCTAAACAACCCTCAAACTCCTGCAGTTCCTTTCCTGCTGAAATATTCTTTCATATCTTCTCTGTTCAGGCCAAGGGCAAACCTGTGTGCCTCCTCTTCCAGGAAGCTCCCTGAGCAAACCTGTGTGCCTCCTCTTCCAGGAAGCCTCCCTGAGCAAACCTGTGTGCCTCCTCTTCCAGGAAGCCTCCCTGAGCAAACCTGTGTGCCTCCTCTTCCTGAGCACTCCCCCTCTGAACTCCCACTTGGTCCTTTGTCCAGTTCTGAGTCCCCACCTTGCATCTTAGGGCCTCTACCACCAGCAGCACCACCCCACTGCAGCAAGGATTCCTCTCCTCCCGGACCTCAGCAGGGGCTTCTCTAAGCCTGTACCTGCTCATCTTGCACATGCCCCAGTGCCCCGACCCCATGCCTGCTCCAAGTAAGATCCCAGTAAAACAGAATGAAAGAGAGCGCCGGGCGGTGGTGGCGCACGCCTTTAATCCCAGCACTCGGGAGGCAGAGGCAGGCGGATCTCTGTGAGTTCGAGGCCAGCCTGGTCTCCAAAGCAAGTTCCAGGAAAGGCGCAAAGCTACACAGAGAAACCCTGTCTCGAAAAACAAAAAAAAAAAAAAAAAAACAGAATGAAAGAGAAAGAACCAGTTATTTCAGACAGATGCCCAGGGTTGGAAGAGAACTGAAGACAGGAAGAAAGTTCACGAAGGTTGACCAGGGCCTGAAGCCCTGGAGGTGTGGCTCAGGGGTAACAAGGCTCTTCCTAGCAAGGATCTGGAAGAGGGTCTCTGGATGGTAGGTATATAAAGAGTAGCATATGAGAGATGCTTCTGGGTGATGCATGGGGACTATGTCCAATAACAAGGTGGAGCAGTCCAGGAGCTAGGGCACTAGAATTGCAAGTTGGAGACCAGCCTAGGATTCATAGCAAGATCCTGTCAAGACAACAACAAAAACACTGATCGTGTGGTAAGGAAAGCATTCCCCTTTCTATTTTCCAGTGTCCTGATTCTTGAGAAAAGAAATCTCAATCAGCACCACAGTCCCCTTAGCAGCTTCCACACCTGTCAGTCATTCTAGCCAAGCAAATCAAGCCCACCCTGGCTCAGAACCTGCAGGAAGCAACAGCGTCTAGTTAGACCTGTCTGCCTCATTGCCTTCTGTGAATGACAATTGATTCTCACTTTCCTCTTTTTTTGTAGTAATACAGGATTTCTGCCACAAATACGCTTGTTGAAATGGAAGATGAGCTAGTTTACCAAAATGAGTGAAGTAAATATTTAAATAGATGGTACAGAACATGTTAATTAAAATAGACAATGAAGTAGGTAGAACTGAATGTTAGTAGCATTTTTTTTTTTGCAAGCCTAACACTTGAGAAACTCTTAGACCAAGGCTAGTGGGGAGTCTGATCACTGTCCTCATGATGGTTCTAAACCTCTGCCCACATTCCTGACAGGCTCCACTGGAAACACCCAAGGCCTGTCCTCAATGTGATCCGAGGCCCAGACCCACTCTGGTGTCCTTTCTCCCAACTTTGCCACAGGCACACTAACATCACCAGTCTCAGATGGACAGAAACTCCAAGTCCCAGGGCTTGAGCTGGTGAAGGACAGGTTGGGCCAAGTTGGGGTGGGCAGCTCCAGAGAGAGCAGCCCTTCTGTGACCCTGTTCTTAGCAGATGCGTTCGGTTAGGTTTGATTTGGCTTGGTACAGCTTGGCTTGGCTTGGTTTGGTTTTGTCGTAGGGTCTAACTAGTATAGCTGACCTTGAGTTCATGATTCTCCTGCTTCAGACTCCAAAGTTCTGGGATTACTGGCTTCTTCTTGCTTTTCCCTGAAGGTTACACCTATCTGGACCGTGCTCTGCCTGGATCCAGGAATCCCTAAGCAGCCCCTCCCATCTGAGTTCAAAGCGGGCACAAGCCTTCCTCCTGCATCTGGGCCATCTCAGTATGTGGCTCCAATGCCTCTACTCCTGAGATGGAGTCCTCCCCACTGAGCATCCCAGGACAGCAAAGTGAAGGAAGGCATCAGTGGCTTGCCAGCGAGGCAAGGCTGGGCCCTCATCAACCTCACTCTCCCCACCCTTGTGGCCTCGACCTGTTTCCCCATGGGAAGTCCTTGCATGCTGAGTTGCCAGGACGTAAACACATTGCAAGGTGGAGGGATCCCAGTATGAAAGCCCAGCTGTCTGTGTGTATGCATTCCCTCCCTCTCCCCCTCCTCTCCTCATCTACTCTTCTTCCTATTCTTCCTTCTCCCACTGCCTCCCCCCACCCCCACATCTACCCTCCTCCTCACATCCACCTTCCTCCCCATCCTTTCTCCTCCCTGTTCTCCTTCTCCTCTCCACATCTGGATCTACTTCCAACCCAAAGAGGAGCCAACCATGCTGGATAACTCCTGTGAGCCAGACATATGTTGGTGTTACAGTTTTACACTATCTTCTCCCTTCTTCCAGCTCCGCCTGGCACAGGAAAGGTAGTGCCAGGGATGAGGAAGCTGACCATCCTAGGCTGAGGGAGAGACTTCTCCCTGGTTGTGAGACATGGCCCATTTTTTTACCCTCTTGGGGCTCGGGGTCTGCCCTCTGATCCGCATTCCCACGCCTCCTGACAATGAATACGGAATAGATCTCATGTAGCTCAGGATACCCTACCCTGGGTCCCCATAAAAACAAATTCTGTCTCTATATCCCATGTCTAGACTGCAGCTAATACTGGAAAATTCCAACACATCTTGGAATATGATCCTGACTGTGAGTGGCACTAAGTAGGTTTTTTGTCTTGCTCTTGGACAATCTGGATGACCTGGATTCAACCCTCTTGCTTACTGTTTGTCCATCCCTTTAGTCAATTGGACCCCCACACCAGTCTCCCAAATACAGTCCCTGCCCTCAGAGCATAAATGGAGCTGAACAGAAGGACTGTGAGAACCAAAGAGACAGAAAGGGGAACCCTGAATGGGTTCTACCTGCAAGGTCTCAGGGAACAGGACCCCTACTAGAGGTATGGGGACTTAAGAGGAGGCCAAGCCAGCCTGGCTCCAGCTAGAGAAGGCTCCTGCTTGCCTGAATCCAGTCACCCAACCCCTCTCGCCCCATTTGCTCCCCACCACTGTGTGTCCTTGAGCTCAGGTGGGGCCAGAAGGTCCTGAGTCATCATGAGGCTGGATGCTGGCCGGAGGAACACAAGCATGACTCACGGCTCCTCTCCTGCCTCGTGGGCTCACCCCTCCGTGAACCACCGATGCACGTGGGCACGTCGGGTTGATGCACAGCTGGAGGTGGCTGCATATATCTGTCAACAGTGACTCTTTCATGTTGAACAGTCACCCAGTCACCTGCCACCACCCCACCTAGCTAGACCCCACCAGACTAAGGCACCCCGAGTCTAAAACCAGCGTCTTCCATCTATGTAAGGAATATTGCTTCCCCTCCCCCCTGAACCAGCTTCCCCATGGTAAAGTTTTGGATGCATCCGTCCTTGAGCACCTACTGTGTTCTACACATTGCGCGAAGAGCTGAGGCTAAAACGATGAACAAGCCCCAGGCAGGCAGGCACCTGCCCCACAAGCACAAGAACCTGAGTTCGGATCCCATGCAGGGAAAAAAAAAAAAAAAAAAAAAAGCTAGGTTTGGCAGTGTGTGTCTGTGTGTGTCTGTGTCTCCAGTGTTGGGGAAGCAGAGACAAGCAAGGGGATTCCTAGCCAGTCTAGCCAAATGAGTGAGATGTGAGAGACGTTGTTTTAAAAAGTAAGTGGGGAACAACTGAGGAAGAAACCCAACCTTGACCCCTGGCCTACACGTGTATACACACGCAAGTGCACCCTCACACACATGTGCACGTACATGTGGACACATATCACACACACACACACACACACACACACACACACACACACACACACAACCAATGATAAGCAAGCCTTATCTCCTTGAGCAGCCGTAGAACAAAGCGGACTCCTCCAGTCAATACAAAGCTCAAAAGTGAAGTAAATGCTATTGATGGCCAAATGGGAATCATATAGTAAAACCTGCTGTGTGGTCTGAGGGATCGGGCAGTCACCTGAGATCCACCAGAGTGAGGGGTGAGCAACAGTGATCAAGCAAGAACAGATGAAACACAGCCTGAGAGAGGGGTCAAATGCCCTGGTGTGGAACAAGTAAAGTGGTCACAAATCAGACGTCCAGCATGGCTGAAAGGCAGCACACTTCATCAAGGAAAGGATTCAGGAAGATAAAAATGCTTACAACTTCATGTGAGGCTTAGATGAGCTCCTGAATAACTGCTGGGCTGAGCCCCAGCACACTGTAAGACATTACCCTGACTCTCAGGGACGGTGGGCATGCCTCTGCCCTTCCTCTTGGACCATCTGGATGACGTGGGTGTCGATTATCTTCCGGATTACCAAGTCATCCTTCTAGTCTACAGGGTCTCCACTTAAGATCAAGAGCCTGTGTCAAGCAGGTATTGTAGGTATTGTTGAGGACACATAGTCCCTCCCTCAAGGAACCTGAGGGCTGGATGTAGCTGGATTCAAACAGTATGACTTGGAGCAGGATGGTCGCCCTTAGAAGAGGAGATAGGACAGATGATCTCCATCCACCTAGTACAGCCCCATTCTGCATTCAGAGTAGGTGGAGAAAGTAGATCCTCCCAAATTACATTAAAGGGGTGTGGCACCACAGCCCTCATCGGGCTAGCCCCAGGACTCTGAGAAGCAACCTTCTTGCTTCCACTAGGCGGTGCTATCAAGTCACTTTTCTGGTCTGTTCCACTGGTGGGGGCAGAGCCCAGGTCTCCAGTGGATGATGTAGCCTTTTAAGCCTTGTGAAAGAGAGCTAGTCATCAGTAGAAATCAGTTGTTGCCTCTACCCTCTCCCACTGAACGTGGTGGCAAAAATCAGGAGAGAAGGGTATCTGTGTGAGACCCCGGAACTGCTGTGACGCCTGCCCTTTGTTCCTGGGGCCCTTGGAATCCAAGCCCACGGCTTAACTTTTCCCCACTCCCGAATTCTGAGCTTGCTTATAGCCAAGTGGCCTCAAGCAAGTCTGTTTTTTCCCTGTGTTCCTTCCAAACAGCAGTGGCAGTGATCCAAGCAAGGACAGGGGGTGTCCCCCAGCACACTAGAGCCTACGAAACTCATACATCCCTATTCCTGTAAAGCGGGTTCCTTTGGAGGACAAACTCAAATATCACAGGAAGAGTGATGCCGAGATCCATAAGCAATCCGCAGCATTCTGGGCTTCCATCTCCACTAGTGAGTGTGGATGTGTTTTGCTCTCTGCCCAACCCAGATCACCCTTCAAGTGTGAGCTATCCCCTATAGTCTATGTCATACTTGACGGAAAGTTCATTGCTCTGACAGGCATCCATACAAGTCTCATGGAACCCCTTTTCACATGGTTCCCACCACTCAAAGGCCTGGGAACCATCCTTTCCCCATCTCTAAAGAAGCTCTCTCGCCTTTCCTCCCCTCTAAGGTCCCAGTCCTTCAGCTCCAGGATGTACACCTTCAGATAAGGTTCATCCCAGCTCAGCCTTGAAGGATGCCAAGACTCAGATCAAATGTTATCAAAAGTTTCAATGTCACAGGCCAGTCCTGACTTTGCTGGCATCGTAGGTAGGGACAAGGGACACCAACAATACTTCCTTTTATTAATAATGCCTCATCTTGAACCACCGCAGACAGAACACTATACACCAAGCTCCACGCTAAGCTCACTGGCTCCATGAAATCGTTTAATTCATCAGCATTGTGTAGTGAAGGTATTTATCCTCCATCTTGTGAAAGAGGAATGTGGATTCAGTATCCTGACCCAATTCTCCAAGGCTGGTGAAGATAGGATTCTCAGGTCCAAGGTTTTAGCCCCTTTGTCCAAACTGCCTTTCTTCATTCCCACCCCTACATTCAACTCTACTCAGCCAAATGACCAAGCTATTGAAATGAATACAGAGTCAGACAACTTTTTTCCTAGCCGGGGAGCAGTGAGCCCTCCCCACCCCTGGCATCTCTGCCACTCACCCAGATGATGCTCCTCCCCTTTCTACTTCTTAGTCATCCACAAAAGAAAGCAAAAGTCACTCCTCCACCAAGGGGTGGCTCTTTATGCCTTCACTACGGAGCCCAGTCTGGCTTTAAACTCACAATAGTCCTCCTGATCCACCTCCCTAGTGCTAGGTTACGTGTGTGACCCATCAGGCTTGGAGGTCAGCCTGGATCTTAAGGTATATTTACTTGTTAGATTTGTATATCAGCAACAAGACACAGGGTCCTTCATTCTTCCTGCACAATGAGGAAACTGAGAGCCAGGCTCTCCGAGGTCACTAATTCAGAGCAGGGCCGAGGTTAAAAACCACTTGGCCTATTCTGGAAGCCTCTGGAAATGTGCTTGTCATGAATGGTACCTCAGCATTGCTAACACAGCTGTGCCTTGAGCCCACGGACTCCAGGCGCCATGCTGGACAATGTTCTTACAGGTTGTGTTTCCAGCCAACATCCCCAAGACCAGGAGACAGGCTATCATCATTCCCATTTTACAGATGTGGAAACTGAGGCTTGGAAAGGGGTCATCTACTTCCTCTAAATCAGGTTCTCAAACTATGGGTCAAGACCACTGTGGGGGTTGAATGATCCTTTCACAGGGGTCACATATCAGATATCCTGCATATCAGATATTTACATTACAATTCATAAAAGTAGTAAAATTATAGTTATGAAAATAATTTTATGGTTGGGGGTCACCACAACATGAGGAACTGTCTTAAAGAGTCACAGTGTTAGGAAGGTTGAGAATCACCTCTCTGAACTGACTTAGACTCAGTTCTGGACTGGCTCATACCAGGGAGATAAGACCACCAACAGAGCATGACTTTTTACCTTAACTTCACAAAGTTTGGGGGGACTAGTGAACCCCATAACAAAGCACACAAAGATGACTACTTATTTGGAAACAGGATATACAAAGAAAATTTGTAAGTTCCAATACAGAGTCATCTTAAAGGATCACAAAATCATTAAGAATCCTTAACCAAAGGCCAGTGGGATGGCTTAGCAAGTAGAAGAAGCACTACTCAAACCTGACAACCTGAGTTCGATCCCCAGAACCCACCTCAGAAGAAGAGAAGCAACTCCCCAAAATTGCCCTCCAACCTCCACATACACACTCTAACATAGGTGCATCTGCACTCACACACATATTGTGCACACGCAATGATAATAATAATAATGTTTACAATTTTATTTTAAAGAATACACCTAGTACACTGCCTGGCACCTAAAGGCACTCCATATCTGGTGAATGTGTGGACCAATGAATGAATGAGGAAACACACCTCTGCCCTAAGAGATCTCATGACCTGGTACACACAGCCACCTATATCTTCTGAGGTGGTGAGAGCCAACCTGGGATCTGAGCCAAGCCCGCCCCCGGGCCCTTTCTCCCAGTCCCAGAGGCCAGAGCCAGGTGCTTGCCTAAGCTCCAAAGGAACACTACCCACATTCCTCCCACCCCCACTCCTGACAATGACCAGGGAGAGAGTGATTGTGCAACTCAGAAAAGAAGCTTTATTGATTGCCAGGAGGGAGGAGGGTCACGTAAAGGGTGAAGTGTGTGGGGACAGTAGAGGGGTTCTTTCAGCAGTGTCTGTGTCCACACATGGGCCTCTAGGTCTGAGAGGTGCCTAGTAGCCTCAGTTCTTGGTGCGCAGGACCTGCTCGTGGGTGGAGACCACCTTGCCGTCATGCACATCCATGACCTTGGTGCGGATCTGGCGATTGGTGGAGGTCACTGGGGAATGGGAGAGAGAAGGCGTTAGCGGAGGTGGACAGATGAAGTGTTCTGAAGTGGCAAGAAGCCAAGAAGCTGAGGAGTGAACTGTCTCCTGATGCCCTCTGTCCTGATTTCCACCTCACACACTGCTGCCAGGGCATCCTGTAGTCATACAGTCTGTGTCCTCAGACTGGAGCACTCAACCGATGCTGTCCAACTAAACCCAGATGCATTAGAAGATCCAACTAAACCCAAATAGATTAGATGGCCCATCTAGGGTGCTGTCCGTGGTGCTGATTTCCATTATTGTGGCGTCTACCCAGACACCCATTGGAGAAACAAGGTGAAGGTCGCCAATCCTAGCCCTAAGGAGAGTTAGGAAATGGCTTTTTCTATCTGAGGAGACTCATAGGGGATACTAAGTAAAAATATTTAGCTTAACACCCAAAAAGTCCTAATCTAGGCCCTAGATCTGCTGGAAGATCTGAAGGTTCTCCGGAGCCCAGGCACAATGGAAGGAGAGTCTTACCGTCTCTTGATGACTGAGAACCAGAGGAGAACTGGGAGGATGAGGAGAACTGGGTGGATGAGAGGCTGTAAAGACAGAATAGCGTAGAACGTTAGAAGCTTGGGGGACATTTCTGAAGAGAAGGGGTGTGGACTAGAGGTGGGTCAGGCACTCACTGGGCATCCTCTCCCTCCAGCAGGCGACGGTAGGTGGCAATCTCCTGCTCCAGCCGGGTCTTCACGTCCAGCAGGATCTTGTACTCCTGGTTCTGCTGCTCCATCTCACAGCGCAGCTGAGCCAGCTGCTCCTCCACGCTGCTGATCATCTCCTGGATCTGGGCCAACTGCATGCAGTAGCGGCCTTTGGTCTCCTCCAGGTTATTCTCCAGAGATGCTTTCTGTGAAGGAGAGAAATGGGGTGGTGGATCACTGGGAATGGCCATGCCCCTTCAATGAGTCCAACCTCTGTGTGCAACAGCATCCCTACCATGCTGAGCTGGGACTGCAGCTCGATCTCCAGGTTCTGCATGGTGCGGCGGAGCTCAGAGATCTCACTCTTGCCGCTCTGCACCAGCTCGCTGTTGGTGGCCACCTCGCGGTTCAGCTCCTCGGTCTATGAAAAAGAGAACACCATTCGCACCAAAAAAAAAAAAAAAAAAAAAAAAAACCACCTGGAAGGCAGGTGATCTGCATCCCTTCCTCTCCAAATGACACCCACCTTGGTGAAGAACCACTCCTCGGCATCCTTCCGGTTCTTCTCCGCCATCTTCTCATACTGGTCTCGCATCTCATTCAGGATGCGGCTCAGGTCCACACCAGGTGCTGCATCCATCTCCACATTGACATCTCCACCCACCTGGCCTTTCATGGAGGCCATCTCCTGCAGAGGCAGAAAAGTCCCATAGTTAGAAGCCTCATGGCTGACAGGGCTTTCTAGCAAGAGGTGATCCTGGCCTGAACACTGCCTCCCCATCGCCATTCTATTGCTTCTCTACATCCACCCTTTTAAGCTGGCTTTTCTGTTTAGCTCTCACCTCCTCGTGGTTCTTCTTCAGGTAGGCCAGCTCTTCCTTCAGGCTCTCAATCTGCATCTCTAGGTCAGCTCTGGCCAGGGTCAGCTCATCCAGCACCCGGCGCAGGCCATTGATATCAGCTTCCACACTCATGCGAAGGGTTAGCTCTGTCTCATACCTGGAATGAGGCAAGAGAAAAGGAATGAGCTATCCATCCCAGCCACACTGAAAGCTTTGTTCTCTTCCTATGTGTATTATTCCCACAGTTGGCACCCAGGGGTGTTGTGGAGAGTCAGTATTAGACACAGTGCCCGTTGAGTGCTTAGGTCAGAACATTCCTACAGTCCAGGGAATAAGGATCATCATTAGGCATTCACCTGAAAAAGGGACCTCCAGCTACAGCCAATAAGGCTCAAGGCCTCCAAATATGACACCTACTGCATTTTAGGGACAGGTGGGAGGAGTGTCGAGCACCTCTCCCTAAAGTGATGGCTCTCACATCTGGCTGTGGATCAGAATCACCTAGGTTACAAATAACTGAACTGAACTCCCAGGGTGGAGTCCAACAGTCTTGCATTTTTACAAGCACCCCAAGGGGGTTCTCCTGGCACCATCCCACTCTGGTTAGGAAGCACTGATCCAAAATGCCCCACCCTGCAGACGCTGGAAGCTCTGAGCCACCACACTGAAAACTTACTTGGTGCGGAAGTCATCAGCAGCCAGCCGGGCATTGTCGATCTGCAGGAGGACATTGGCATTGTCCACAGTGGCTGCAAGGATCTGTAGAATGGAAAAGTCACGGCTCGTTTGTTAAACAGATATCTGCAGGCAGATTTCACTGCAGCCTGCACTGACCGGCCTTTCTCCCTAGCTCTTGCTTGACTCTGACTCTCCTCATCCCATGTTCACGACAGCAGCCTGAGAGACAACCTCACATAGTCATTTTCAACGCAAGACTTTGACTCCTGGTCAACAGAGGAGCTGTGCATAGGTCAGGCCCCAGACTCAAAAGTCCTAGAATTCAGGTCTTATTACTATCACTCACCTGTAAAACCTAAGATAGGTCCTGGTGTTTCAAAGGCTCCCTACATACCCTCCATCTTCCAGATCCTCCTCTCCACACAGGACAGCCCTATCAGCCCTCTGCACACACACATATTCCTTTCTAAGCCCATGGGGCATGGACCTCAGGTGGGACTTTCCCAAGAGACAAAACCCAACTTGCCCAGGGGATTAGAAAAAAAGGAAACTGGAGAAGAAACGCAGACAGATGGATCCCTGAGCCTGGCTGCAGTTCCTGCCAGGGACTTGTCTAATTTCCATAATTTATGCGAGGCACTAGAGCCAAGCAGGTTAAACAGGAGCAGGAAGAAGGGTTCTGAAAGCATAGCCCCACCAGAATCTCTCTGGTTCAGGGTAAATAGATGGGCCACGATGAGTTGCGGCTGTGGGTTTTCTATGTCTGTCTGGTTATAGGGAAAGGCCAGCTGGAGCCAAAGCGCATGGGCGGTGGCGGCGGCGGCCCCAGCCCAGACTAACAAGCTAATGAGCGGTTTGGGTGTCTAGCTCGCGGTCCCGTTAGAGACTCACTCCTCCCTTCTGCTGGAGAAGATAACTGCCTCCTACAGCAGAAGGTGGGCCGCCAGCACTCTAGTCTCAGCCCTGCCCCTTCTCTGTGGTGTGATCTTTAGCAAGTCACAGCACCTCTTAAAGCTTGGGCTTCTTCCCCTGCAAAATGTTAAGGGCCGGAACCGTTGGTCTCATGTGGGCTAAGAATGGAAGCTGAGAAAAGCATGGGGAAAAGCCAGGAAGGGACACCATCTTCTCACTGGCCAGCCTTAGTGGGGATGTTCAGGGCCGCAGAGAGAGGGATCTGGGACTGGAGACTGTCCTGCCTAGGAGTCTAAAGATGACCTGAAGCATTGGAGGAAATCTGAATGGCAGGTCCTGCTGCCCAGTTGACCCACCTTGCTCTTCAGGTCCTCGATGGTCTTGAAGTAAGGGCTGTAGTCTTTGATCTCAGTGGGCCGCTGCCTCTGGTACCAGTCGCGGATCTTCACCTCCAGGTCAGTATTAGCCTCCTCCAGGGCTCGCACCTTGTCCAGGTAGCTGGCCAGCCGGTCATTGAGGTTCTGCATGGTCACTTTCTCACTGCCCACCAGGAGCCCATCACCACCACCGAAGCCACCACCAAGACCACCACCAAGACCACCACCAAAGCCAACACCGAAGCCACCACCAAAGCCACTACCCAGGCCGCCCCCAAAGCTGCTGCTGCTGAAGCCCCCACCATAGCCACCCCCAACCCCACAGGCTCCCCCAGAGGAGAAGCGAGAGGAGCTGACTGACAGGCCCCCATAGGTGCTGGGAGCCCGGCAGGATCCTCCAGTCAGGACGGAGGAGATGCGGCTAGAGCCACCACCAATGCCACAGGAGCCCTTCATGGAGCTGGAGGAGGTGAACTGGCGGCTGCAGGTGGTCATCGTTTTTCGAGAGGTGAGCAAGTGAGCAAGTGAGTCGGCAGAGAGAAGAGAGTGCTACTCAGGTAAGTCAGAAAAGGATGGTAGTGCTTTATAGTCAGGAGTAGGGGGCGGGCCTGACGGTTTCCATTCCCCTTGGCTTTCATCACTCACAGGCCAGCGCCAACTCCCCAGCAGCTCCCTCCTCTCCTCTGCCTCATCATGTCTGTCATATTTTACTGGAAACTCATTGTTTGAAGTGTTTGGGGCTTTCTCGTCCCGCCAGGCATGATTCATCAGGGGAGGGGTGCGCCTGGAGGCTACACTTTCCCATGAGGCACTGGGAGCCGCAGCCCTTAGGAACCCGCGCTCTGGGCTCAACCAGAATGACAGAGTAGGGCCTTACCACACTGTAAACCTGCTTACCTGTTAGTCCCCATTAAATGGCGGGGGTGGGGGGAGGTCTTTACTACACATAGAGAAAGCTCACCATAGCAAAAAGCAGGCATCTAGCTGGAGAGATACCAGAATGGCCACCCTCAGAACTGCCTAGGGACTGGCCATGATAAAGGGTCTGTCACAGCTTCAGACATCCACATGGCTCAGACTCCAGGCAGTTCCCCTCAGCCCTAGGTACAGATCCTAATATCCACCACGCACCTGCACACAGACCAGTGACATTAGCTATTAAGTCACCAAAGGTCTCACGGACACAGCCAGAGACACTGAGGAAGAGCCTAGAGTCAGGTGCAATCCAGGACATGACATTTCTCAGAGCCTCAGTTTGCTCTTCTGAAAAGTGGGAGCAAAGAGCACCCACCCACTGTTTCTATGGCATACAGCTGGGGGGGGGGGGGTGTCCAACGAGACAATGACATTGAAGGTTTTTGTCAACTTTGTGTGGCATGGAGTCTGGCCGGAAGGTTAGTGCTTATTTTGGTCTCAAAGCATATGAGGCCACATGCCTGGGACAAAGCAAACTTCTTTGTTTCTAGCCTCAGATGTCAGGAGAGCTGAGGCAGAGAGACAGAGAGCTGGCTCAGACACCCTCACTTGATCCCCTGTGGAGCTCACCCCAGACATATATCACAGAGAAATGCTGGCCCCTGGGAGTGGGGTGGGACTGAGTCAAGGATATGGCCCAAGTGGACATGGGGTCCCTGACTCCTGAGTCCCTGAGGGACAGGGGATATCTCCAAGAGCCCAGTTAGTTCTGCTTCAGAGGTTTGTATACCAAGTTTCAGCTATCCCGTATCTAACATGCTTGACAAACTCCCAGAACACCCACTTCCTGGCCCCCCCACCCTCCTGCCAGCCCCTCAGCCCCACGGACCCCAGCAGGCATGTTGGGAGGAATGTGGTCCTGTCTGGGACTGCCTGGCATGTCCTATCTTCCCAGACAGGCCCCAACAGCCCCCGCTGAGGCTCCTACACTCTTCTTAGTATCACCTGCTCCCAGAAGGGAAGCAGCGCCTCAGACAGCCAACCCCACCTGACCCTGCCTGCTACCAAAGCAGAAGTCAACACCCTCCCCACCACAGGGCTTAAGAGCTCAGAAGACAATGCTAAGGCAGACTACTGAGGCTGAGGGCTCCCCCAAATCCGACTCTCTAAGGACTAGCAAGGATATGAGTAACCTGGAGCTCCACCCGGCTCCACCCACCCCTGACAGACACTTCTAATCTCTTTGCAGAGAATATTCTCCACAACTGTGACCCAGCCCTTCAATCTCGCCAGCATGAGGTGGAGGGGATTTGGACTGAAGGATGGATACTTCTGTTGGAAACTGTGTTGCTGTTGGGTGCGGTAAGAGGTAGGGATCTCCTTCTTGGAGAAGAAGACAGAATCCAGGGGTCCACGGAGAAGAGCTGGGTGCAGAGCCTAACCCTAGCTTCTTTAGTGACCTGACATCGTTGACCAAGAAAAGCTGTTCCCCCCACCCCACCCCAGTCAGTCAGTGGGACTCCAAGAAGCCTCCCTGCCAGTGCCTTCCCCCACCCCACTACCTCTCCCCCTCCTCTTCTTCCCCTACCCCTCTACTCCTCCATTTGTCCTCCCTCTGCTCTTCCTCCTCCTCCTCTGGTCCTCATCTATACCCTGCTCCTCTTCCTCTCCCACCCTGCTCCTCCATCTTATCCAAACATAGAGATAGCAGGGAATGAATGTCGGATAAACACACCCAGTCTAAGAGGAGATGCTTGCCAGCCCTCCCCACCCTAGGCTCTGGCTCCCCCAGGTAGATACATCAAGGTCAACAGACACAGACTCCATGGCCAAAGGGCTGCCAAAGGCCCAGCCACTTGGGGAAGGGGCACCAGACAGTCCTCTCCTGTCCCCATGGTAATGATGATGATGATGACATTTTCAGGACATGCAGTCTCCGAGTAGCAAAGGTTAATGAGTTGGAATGGGTATCAGATAGGCACCTCTGTCTGCTGGGACCTGGTGTACCCCTACCTCCTGTGAGCATGTTCTGTGTGAGCACCATATCTGCCCCTCCCTCCAGCCTGCCCGGGGACAGGGAAGAAAGGAGGGGCTTAGGCAGCCAGCACTCTGTGGTTAGTGAGTCTCCTACACCTCCCTGCGGTGGGGAGACCCATGCCAATCCAAACAGGTGAAGGGACTGGGCCAAGTAGCCCCCACACTGCCTCATTGTGTGCTGAGGCCTGGGTGGAGCTAAGGGATTACATCTTCATGGAGGAGGAGCCAGGGCTAAGAAAAGAGGCACAAGCCTTGCCCTAGAAGCCCACAGTCTAGAGATAGAGAGATACTGGAAGAGACCGTCCCTACCTTTGGAAGTCTTTGGCCTGGAAGAAAGAGAAAAGGCCTTCAAAGTTGCATAATACAAGAGCAAGCCTGCGAGAACTAAATACCGCCCGCCCATGTCTCAGGGCTGTGTGTGTCCCAAGTCATCACAGCCTCGGCAGATTCCACAGTGAATGCCTATTTCCCCCGTTCTGGAAACCACATGCCCCCAGAGAAGATGGAGGGACCACACTCCCTCTGAAGATCTCGGGAAGGCTCCCTCCTGACCTCCACCAGGTGTCTCCTGGAGTCCCTGGGTTCATGGCAACAAAACTCCAAGCTCTCCCTTTTTCTCCCCACAGCCTTACCGTGCTTCGGGCCCTCTTGTTCTGTCTCTCACAGTTGCACTTATTGGATCTAGTGCCCCCCCCCAATGCAGTGTGACGTCATCTCAGTCCTCACCTCATCTGTCCCTGCAGAGACCCTACTTGCACGTAGCCTTGACTTTGGGAGGACACCACTCACACCCTGTGTTAGCAGACTGGGTGCCGGTAGCCAGCTGTGGCGGAGGCAGGGAAAACTTGGCAGAGATAATTACGGTAAGAGGTGGGCAGGGCCAGTCTGGAGGTTTCTGGAGAGAGTAGCTTTGAGCTGTACATGTTAGGGTGCTGGGTGCAGGGCAGCAGGGAGATGGGGGCTTCTCAGTACTGCTCCAGGCTTCCCACTACCCCTCCTTTAGCTCCTTCACAAACACACAGCTGCTCTGAGATAGAGCAGTTTTATTTTTATTTTGGGTTGTTTTTGTTTGTTCGTTTGTTTTCTTCTGGTTTTGTTTCATTTGAGATAAGGTCTCCCAACAAGGTAGCCCAAGTTGACCCCAAATTTGTAATTTCTGCTTCTATTTCTTACATCCCAGTGCTGGGATTATAATCCCTTATCACCCACCATGCCTGGCTATTTTTATTTTTAAAAATAATTTTAGATTCTCAGAAGTTTTCAAAAAGATATAAAACTTGATCAGGCTTGGTAGTGCATGCCTGTAATTCTAGTTCTTGGGAGGTAGAGGCAGGGGAATTACCCTCAAGGCCACTGTCAGCCATAGAGCAAGTTTGAGGCTAGCCTGGGCTACATAAGACTCCATCTCTTTAACAACAATAATAATACATTTTAAAATTGCAAAACAGAGTTCAGAGAATACATTCGTACCCTTCAGCCAGTTTCCCTCAATGTGAACCCCTCACGTAATCACTGTACAGCTTTCAAAGCAGTAAGTTACAATGTCACTAGTCAAGCACAGGCATTCCTGGAATTTTGCTGGCTTTTCCAACAGTGTTCCCTCTCTGCTACAGACTATATATTGTGGATCTCATGACACATTCACTCATCCGGTCCCCTGAGCATCCTCGGGTCTAGGGCAGCTCCTCCACCTTCCCTGTCTTCCATGACCTGGACACCTTTTGAACAGTACTGACTGGCTCTCCAGTAGAATCTCTCTGTTCCTGTTTCCCTGCTTTCTCATGACCAGACGGGTGCATTTGCCAAGAAACCCACACAGATGTTGCAGCATCCTTCCAAGCATCGTATTAGGTCAGAACACAGATAGATACCTTACTGTGTCTTGTTGCCGCTAAGTTGATGGTGTACACGGGCCAGGAAAATTTCTATTTTATCCTAATGAACATTGTGAAGGAAAGACCTAGAGGCTGCACACGAGTCTGATTTCCCCTTCATCTTTGACCTCCAGCGTATGGTTCTGTCAATGGGGGGAAAGAACTCTTATCACCCCTTGAGCTCAAGAATCTGATTTGTTCTGGACTCCCTAAAGAGCTGTGGTTCCAGAACAGGCCTGGGGGAGGCAGGAGTCCACACCTAGAGAAAATACTCTTTGGCTCCCTCCTCTACCCCAAGTCAGACTGAGTGTCCTGGAACCATCTCACTGCCCAGTCTAGAACATTTCCATGCCAGCTTCCTTTAGAGAAATTCTCTAAAGTATTTCTCTTTTGTTATGTGGAGGCAGGAGTAGGGAAGTAGATTGTGGGGCGGGGGGCGGGTAGAGCTGTTGGTATTGGGGGTTTTATTTGACTGCCTGTTTGCTTGTGATAGGCTCTAACTAGGTAGCCAGGCTGGCTTTGAAGTCACAGTCATCCTCCAGCCTCAGCTTCTTAGTTCTGGGATTATAGACAACCACCATGTCTGATCCAAGCATTTTCCTCATTCTGTTTTCTCCTGGCCCCGTCCAGCCCCGTGGGAAAGAAATAGACAGTAAGGTCCTCCCCAGACACAGGTGTGAAATATGGTCCCCAGTCCCAAGGCTGGCCTTCCCTATTTTTCCTGATAAAAGGACCTTCCTTCCTTCTCTTCCAGGCCCCTAAGCCCCACCACCCCCTCCCTGCCAAACCTCAGAGAGAGGTCTCCTAGCACTCAGGGCTCTCATTTGCAGGGAAGCTGGGACCCAACCAGCCTCTACTGCAGAGGACAGGGATGGCTAAAACATTTTGTCCAGAACAGACCAGCAGGCAGGGATGTAGGCAGGGAGCCAATCAGAAGCCTAGAGTAACTCCCCCAAAGCTGAAAGTCCACTTTCCTCCAGCGAGCTCTGCCATTGGCTGGTTGCTGGTATCCCAGGTCAGCCTGGCCATCTGAGTCATGTGTCCTTATAAGAACTTGGCCTGACTCAGCAAATATGCTGGGTCAAGCACGTTGGCACGGGAAGCCTGTCCAGGCTGCCTAACTATGCTACAAAGCCTATGAGACAGAGACTGTGCCCCACACTAAAGATGAAGATTGGGGGTGTGAGGACATCTCAACTTCTGTAGCAAGGGAGCTGCCTCATATGGTCCAGCTCCTGCTTAGCCTGGATTCAAACCCCATTTGTCAAGGGCAGGTTTTCTTCTGCTAGAAGGTGCCTCCCCAAGAGACCTCAGCCTAGACTCTAGACTAACGTCTTAAGTTTACAAATGGGAATATAAGGCTCAGAGGGCTAAAGAGATGTGTACAAAGACACACAGAAGATCCCACTTTTTAAAATGTTAAAAATGTTAAAAAAAAAAAAAAAAAAACATTTAACAATGCCACCAGGGTCTGGGAGAGGTAGAGTAAGAATATATACAGGGTGCTCAGTCTGCACCCCAGGATCATATCAAGGTTAAGAACACAGGTGGTCAGATGACTAAGATCCAACAATAGATCTGGTTACTAACCACCCACTGGTTTCTACCACAGGGAACATACAGCTTTCATTCTCCAACCCATTACCCATGATGCTCCACTGTGAACCAAGCCTCCCACAGGCCAGGCTCATTGCAGGCACCTACATCCCTATCCACCTCCCAGCCTCTGTCTTAATTTCTACACCTGTCCTGTATCCCTTTCCAACTCCCTCACTCTCCTTTGGACCCAACCTCTGCTCCATCTGACTTTAAGATATGATTTCTACTCGCATTGAGCAAATGCTCAATAAAGGACAGATGGAAGGCAGAGGCAGGCAGATCTCTGTGAGTTAGAGGCCAGCCTGGTCTACAAAGCAAGTTCCAGAAAAGGCACAAAGCCACACAGAGAAGCCTTGTCTCGAAAAACCAAAAAATAATAATAATAATAATAATAATAATAATAATAGACAGATGGACAGAGGGATGGAGGGTGGGATATCAAGGAGGAAGAGAAGAAAAGGGAGTGTAGAAAAAGTGGATAGATAAGATGGATGATAAATAAGTGGTCATATGGATGAAGGGATGGTCAGATGGGTAGATGGATGCATAAATGCAACGAAACAGAAATGGAAGGATGAGATGGGGGATCCAGGTGATTAGCTCGGTGTTACAATGCTTGCATAGTATGCTTAAGGCTCTGGGTTTGATCAGATGGGGGCAGGGAGCACAAGAATAAATAAACGAGTGAAAGTAGGATGGGTGGATGGATGGATGGATGGATGGATAAATGGACAGATGAACAGGCAGAAGAGACAAGAGCCGTGGGTGAGCAGATGTGTGAAGGAAGGCACTCTGACCAGCCAAGGGTAGAGGGAGTGAGGGTCTTTTGCTGATGTTTGAGGATCAGTGGGGTACCAAACCAGCAGAGGACATGAAGAATGATGTCTCATTTGCTCAGAGAAGCACCTAAACTGAGCAAAGGAGACAAGAAACCTGCCCGATGGAAACTACAAGCAGCTAAGCCTGGCTGCAGCTCTCAGCTCAGAGCTGGGGCTGCCTGATGAAACCGAGAACAGAGACTGGGGATGAAGAAGGTGGTGAGACTCTCAGTCTCCATCCTAACAACACTGGGACTCCCTCGGGGCTCTAGGAAGTGGTGCCATTGGGCTGTTGGCCGAGACCGCCATGGTGTCCTCATGGAACATACCTGGAGGGACAGGTAGAAAGGAAAACGTAGAGGACTTACCACTGTCCAGACAAGGAATGGTGTTGGCTCAGACCTCTCCTCTCCCAAGAGGGCTCACCCTATCAGTTCAGGCCACCTGGCTTTTCCCCAGTCTCAGCCTTGCTACTGCCTCTGGCCTGAGTCCTCCTACAGCTGACTTCAATGCCTTAGAGGCTGCAAAAGTGCTTCACCTGGTAGGTACTTAGCATATTAATTCACTGTGGTTGCTCTGGTCTGATGGGGGAGCCCTATTCTTGGCCATTGAGGCAGAGTGATGGCAGAGAATGAACAAGCTTTCTTCTGCAGGCTGAATGGAGGCCAGAGTCGGGAGGCTGCCAGGTGGGGTAGGTGGCACACGGAAGGCTTCTGGAAAAGAGAGCATTGACTCAGGGTCAGAAAGCAGGAAAAGCTCTGGAGGGTGGAGCAGGGAGGGCATTTTCAACCAGGGGTGGGGCTGTGGGAACTTCACCACCACAGAGTGAGTTGCTAGAGAGTCAGCACCAGGGTCAGAATAGCTGTGTCAGGAATCCTGAGCCACCAGGATTGGAGGATGGGGACAGAGAGACAGAAGCTCAGTAGTTTTGCCTCAAGGGTAAAAGGTAAAGGAGTCTTTTCCACCAAGCAGGAATGTGAGAGCAGATCCAAAGCCTTGCAGTCCATCTGCTCCCCAAGACTGAGGGAAGTTGCTTAGGACTGTGGGGGTCGGGGGGAGTAGAGTTTCCACAGTCGGAAAGGCTGGGGTTCAAGGCTGGGTACTAAAGATCAGTTTGGGGGAAGCCCAAACCAAGGTACCTGAATCTTTGAATTTTAATAAAGTCAGTTGTATGTCAGAAAAACATTTAACAACCAGGGAAGAAAGGAAACTACACTTTGATCATACATTCATGGTAAATTGCATTACTAGAAGAGGTGGGTGGATGCTGTTGCTGTTTTCTACCAGCTCATGTTGCCACACCTTCCCAAACTCCTGCAACTTGTGATTGTGGTTACCAAACGCAGTTCTGGCCTGAATGCCAGTGGACATGTATCATCGGTCAAGAACCTGAGTGATGGGGCTGCAGAGATGGCTCAGGGCTTGAGAGCACTGGCTGCTCTTCCAGAAGACACAGGTTCGATTCCCAGCATTCATGTAGCAGATCGCAAGCAGATGTAACTGTGGTCCCAGGGGATCTGATGCCTTCCCTGGCCGCTGCAGGCAGCATCCACACATGTGGCGCACAGATCTATATGCAGGAAAACACACATACACATACAAAGAAAAAGACAAAACCTAAAGGGCTTCTATATGTAATCAGAAAAGCTTGAGTGCTGAAAAAAATGGTTCTGGTAATTTTTATTGTTTCCAATTTAATGGCAACAGACATGACACATTTCTAAGATCAGTTTTGAATAAGCCAGATATGATGGCTCATGGTACTTGGGAGGTAGAAGCAGGGGGATTAGGAATTCAAGGTTATTCTCAGCTACATAGTGAGTCCAGCCTGGGCTACATGAGATCCTGTCTTAAAAACAACGAAACATAACAAAAAGAGTAATTTTCATTATTAACACTTTTCCATCCAACTTCTAAGTCTAAAAAAATAAACCAGTAACTCAAGCCCCAACGTGTACTGTTTGTTGTTTTCACTGTGGTTAACATCCGCCGTGGATAATTTGAAGGAGTCAAGGTAAAGTTGGGAAAAGATGTACAGTAGCATGCCATTGTATATCATGTCATTTATCTATACAGATAAAATGGTTGTAAGTAACCTTGGTGGCATAGATACTAGTAAAATAAATTAGAAGTGACATATTCCAAGAATTTACTGCCTTTGTTTTAGTATATTTTACTTAAATTACATTTACATAAATTTAATTGTTAGTACTGACCATGTTCAACAGTCGGTTCATAAAATTCCTGAGGATTTAACGCTGGCTCTGAAGAGTCAGTATAAGCAGGCTCCAGCATGCCAAGGAGCCTTGTGCTCAGGCCATAAACAGACCAAGAGGGGAACAAATCACAAACAAAACAACTCTGCCCCTGACTCAAATAAAGGGAAGGATGAGAAGGTACAGGTGAAGAGAGCGAGAAGAGTTGGTGGCCTTAGTGATAAGATAGGATAACCTAGGTGAAAGGAAGCAGAAGTCACCCAGCCTTCACCAGATACACCAAGCACTGTCTGTCCCCAGGGAGTCCCATGGGAGCTGGTGGGGTTCCTCCTTTATGCTTTGATATTAGCTGGTCTTTTTCAAAGGATTCTTCAGCAATCCTAGTGTGGGCGACGTCTTGATATCCCAAAACTTTATTTACATCTTTACTTAACCCACAAAGAAGGCATTTGAAAGAGCTAGAAACAGTGGCACTGATCATATTGATGGTACTAGAGGTGTTTGTGAGAGGGTGGTGGTGGTGGTGGTGATGGTGGTGGTGGTGGTGGTGATGGTGGTGGTGGTAATGGTGGGGTTGGTAATGGTGATAGTGAAGGTAGTGGTGATAGTGATGGTGGTGGTGGTGGTGGTAATGGTGGTGATGGTGATAGTGATGGTAGTTTTGGTGGTGATGGTAGGGATGGGAATGGTGATGACGGTAATGATGGTGGTGATAGTGGTGATAAGACAATGGTACTAGGTTAGACAGGTTCTGTTGATGGGGATGGTGGTGATGGTAGAGGTGGTGGAAAAGGGAAATATAAAACTGACAACTATTCATTAATTTTTTTTTTAATGGGCAAAGTGAACCCAACTTGAACGGTTCTCCTTCGGTTTGGCTTAGAGGTAAAACTACTCTCTTAGGGTCTCTCTCCAAAAAGCTAGCACTCACAAGGCTTTATTGTACTATGTCTCATTCCTCGCCCCTTCTCATCCTAGAGTCACAGCAGTAGGCAGGGAGGAGGAACCCAGCCCAGGCAGATCAGCTTATAGGAGGTTTTTATTCCCATCGCCTGGAACCCAACTAAGCCTGCAAGCATTCTTGTGACCATCGGAGCAGACAAGGCAAACAGTAGCCATCGTTTAGTCCTTGGTGAGTTCTAGCGCCCAGCCCCCACCACTGTGCCTGGAGGAGGAGTGGGAAAGAGACAATCAACCAAGGCGAGACTGTTGAGAAAGAGTTCAACCACCTCGGGCACTGCCCACCCCCACACATGGAGGCACCTGAAGCAGGAGGACAAAGAGCACCTCACCTGTGTGATGCTGTAAGAATCTTTCCTTAAGGCCAGGGTGGCACCTGATCTATCACTGTAGCCGCACTCTACACCTGTCCTAGCCCAGTACACCCCCTGCCGGGAGCAACCTGAAGTGGACTCGGGGCTGGAGTCACCAGCCTGCTCCTACAGACCTAACTTCTCTGCAAGCCTAATCAAATCAAGCCAGGCCAGGGGTCAGTTCGCCTACCAGCCATGAACTCTAGGGTAAGTTGCTCAACCTCTTTGAGCCTCAGTTTCCCCACCTGTAAAAAAGGGATGAATCAGGCTGGTGAGTTGGCAGGGAGGCTTGATAGTGGTAACAGGGAGGAGGTGCTTGCTCTGGCTCATCGTTAGGAAGCAGGACACAGATATGTATCTGCAGCCTTGCTGCAAGAATCAAATGAGGCAATAACGGGTTGGGCCATCGAGAAACCGTCAAAAAGGAGCGGGAAGCGGTGAATAAGCCGGTGGGTTTTGCCCACCTGTTGCAGCCTTGAATCCTCATGTGGGCCCCTTTAGGTTATGATACCTGACGTGTACCGGTGAGAAGACAGACTCAGATAGGAGCCGGGTCCACCACATCCTCGCTTGCCTCAGTCTCCCCCACTGCTCCACACCAGCTCCGCAGGTCTGCATTCCTGGTTCGGCTTTATTCTCTTCCTTGGGCATCATTTTTGAGTTGTGGAGTCATACTGAGCACAACACAAATTTAAAGATCTACTCTGATGGTGCACGCCAACCAGGCAGAGGCAGGCGATCCTGTGAGTTTGAGCAGCTGGTCTCAAGCAGTTCAGAAAGCAAAGCTACACCTTGTCTCGAAACTCTATTAAGAGAGCAGAGAGTGTCAGCAGTAAGACCTGAAGATCCAAGTTCAGTTCCCAGCACCCTGCTCGACAGCTCACAACTGCCTGTATCTAGAGTTCCAAGGGATTCGACAGCCTCTTCTGTCCTCTGCTGGCACATACATGTACTCAGGTGCACACACATGCATATGCATAAATTTTAAAAATATATATTTTTTTAGATTGGCAAGCCAGAATCTTAGTTCAGGCAAACTTTTTGGTTGGGGTTTTGGTTGGGGTTTTGTTTGGTTGAATAATTGGTTTGGTTTGGTTTGGTTTGGTTTGGTGCTTTTGTTTTGTTTTTGTTCTGAGGTACTAGAGACTGAACCAAGAGCCTTCTGTATCCTAAGCAAGCATTACAACCAGTGTTTTATTGGTTTTGGGAACCAAAGTCTCATTGTGTAGCCCAAACTGGCTAATAAGCCTCACTAATACACACATGCAGAGAGAGACAGAGACAGAAACAGAGAGACAGAGACAGAGATAGACAGAGAGAGAGACTGATTTAGTATGGAGTATTAAGCAATAGCCCTGGCAGGATGTCAGATGGCAAGGAAAGAGTTCTTCTAAGCGCTGTGGAGAGGGAAACACTCTGGAGAGGGATACACTCTGTGAAAAGCCCCTGTAGTGTGTTGACTTTACCTGTGTGAAATAAACAACTGATCCCTCACTTACATAGCTGCATATTGTATGTGATTTATGAACTACTAAAGAACGGAAGGACACACACAAGGCTATTAGTGCAGATTAACATGGAAATGGGATAGGAGGCTGATGTGAATGGAGGGGCCGGTGGAGAGGAAGATGTGGTCCAAGGGAGACAGGAAGAGGGTAAAGTAAACATGTTTTCTACATATGCATAAAGTCTTGCATGTGAATATAGAGTACAGAAATTTAACAGAGCCTGGAATGGAGCTTGGTGTAGAATCCAGAGTGTTCAAAACTCTAGCTAGGTTCCATCACACACACACACACACACACACACACACACACACACACACTCACACGCCATAAAAAAGAAAAAGAAATTAAACAAAAAAATTGAAAACTAAAGAATTAGCTAATGAAGCAGAACGATGCATTCCATAATCTTAAAACTTAAGAGGTGGAAGCAGGAAGATCAGTGCGAGGTCATCCTCAGCTAAGCAGAGTGGCTAGCCTCAGCTCCATGACACCCTGTCTCCAAAGATACTAAAAGTAGAAAGAAAAAAAGCATCAATTGCTTGAAGACCACATCAGTTTCCTAATTTAAACAAGACTGCAAGGATGGACATGATGGCTCAGGCCTATAATCCCAGCATTTGAGAGGCAGAAGTAGGAGAATCTTGAGTTTATGGCCAGCTCAAAAAACCCAAAGACAGGGCTGGAGAGACGGCTCAGCGGTTAAGAGCACTGACTGCTCTTCCAGGGGACCCAGGTTCATTTCCCAGCACCCACATGGCAGCTCACAACTGTCTATAACTCCAAGATCTGACATCTTCAAATAGACATATCTGGAGGCAAAACACCAATGGGAGAAAAAACACCCAAATACTGGGTATAATGCTCGCTTAGTGTGCATGGGGCTCTCAGTTCAACACCCAGTACCTCCAAACAAAAATAAAACAAACACACCAAACTAAAACAACGAACCAGCCAAACAACTTTGGGCTCAAATGATCCTCCTGCCTCAGCCTCCTGGGTAGCAGGGATGACAGCTGTGCCACGGACCCAGGCTCCTAAGTCCTTTTGCACTGATTTTTTTTTTCTATTAATGTGACATTCAATGAAGCCCCTGAGCAACTTGAAAATCATCTTCCGTACATATTCATAGATAATGGAAAATAGTCTGGGGGAATTTTAAACTCTGGGCATCAAGCGACAGATAAGTGATTTTCTTTTTTATATTTTCTGTTTTGTCATAGAGAAAAGAGGGAGAGGAAAGGTGATCCCACTTTACGTGATCCCACTTTACGTGTAAAATGTTATAGTTGAAGGAAGAAGGACCCTTGAGGCCAGGTGTGTTAACAAGAAGCGGAAGCAGAAGGGAAGTCTCCAGAGCCGCTGCTGCTGTCTTTGCCTGTCATCCTTGCATCTGCATAAGATCCCCATGAGGGGGAAGGGGCGCAGAGCTGCTACAGCTGTCTCCATAGCAACCCAGATAACACATTAGAGGAAGGGCCAGGTCAAGAATTCCATCCCCCCAGGACTCAAAGAGCACCTGTCCTCTACAACACCAGTGTTCTCCTCATGGAGGCTGCCCTGTGCCATGTGATGAGTGTGCCCTCCAGAAACTCCTCTGAGAAGGTTCCATGAAAGCCTGAGAGAACAGACTTCTAAACCACAGCCCATGGCTTCACCCCACCCATTGTCACTGAGCCATCCTTACTTGCTAGATACAGGCTAAGGCGGCTGTTGACTAGCAAAACACCAAGCTTCGCCTCTGTTTGTCTTTAGAGAGCGTCAGAGGTCTTAAGCCACAGCAGTGGGCAGTCTAGCGTAAGAAATTGCTTCTCTCAGACACTGGGAAGAAACACTGAACTTTTTATAGCTCTTGGAAACAAAAGACCCAAAGAAAGTAACCCTCACACACTCACCACTCATTAATTTGCGCCAGCAGAGGAGAGTTGCGAGCTATCATTAACTCTTACGCTAGTCTTTGTCTTAGCAATTATCTAAAACAGTGTTTCACAAACGTTGACACTAACTCAGGCGTAAGGAATCCGAGGGTGTGTTTAAACAGACAAGTGACAACGTACGTCGTGAGTATTCAGTCTCCTCATCCAGGCCCAGGAGCTCAAAAAGCAGCTAGGGCTGATTTAGGACTTGGATCAGCAGGCATTTCCAGGTGGAAAAGCAGGTTCCCTGTCTAAAGGAAGTTTCTAGAATCAAGGGTCCATTTCTGCTTAAATTGCTGGGTATCATTTGTGTGTGTGTGGTTTGTTCTTTGAGACAGGCTGACCTCAAATCACATAGCAAAAAATAACCTTGAATTTCTGACCCTCTTGCCTCTACTGCTTAAGTGCTGGGATTACAGGGGTGAGCCCTGATTTATGCGTTACTGGGGGACTGAACCCAGGTTCTGTGTATGCTAAGCAAGCATTCTACCAAGTAGGCTATATCCCCAGCCTTTACTGTCCATTAAAAGACAACTGTTTTATGTCTGCAAAACGCAGCAATGGACGGGGAAAATGCCATTCCAGCTCTTCAAGGGGTTTTATTAACTGCCAAGCCCCAAGAATACTTCATCCCCCATCCCCTCTCGATTATTTTAGGCCTTGTTGTGATTTGAATACTGTCCATGCCACCTCTCTCCCCGAGGAACTCGGGCAGGAGCTCAACTCCTGCAGTTATATGGCAATGGTATTACAAGACAGACACTTAAACTCAACTACAGTATTTGTAGGTGGGCATCTTTGCAAAATGACCAGGCTTAAATAAGGTCATTATTAAATTTTGGTGGCTGTAGAAGAAAAAGAAGAGAGACAAGATACACAGATATAAATACGGGCACTCCTGAGTGTCCTACCAAGAGAAGTCCTGTGCCACTTGGGGATTCTACCTACAAGAAGGTCATCACCAGAGGTTGAGCCAATAGGACTCAGAACCAACAGAACCCTAAAAACATAAGTCAAAATAATAACCTTTATGAAGTTACCAGGCATCACATAGTTCATTATAATAAAGCAAAACTAGCTAATACAAACCTCGGTTTCCCTGTCTGTGTAGTGGGAGCCCTTCTCACGAACTTCCCGAGGGTCCAGTGATCAGAGGCAAACTGTCTGAGAACAGTGGTACTGGCCACTCTTAACAACAGCTCCCGCACCCAGGTAAGGTGTGATCCACAGCCTGTGTTCTGACATCTCATTCCGAACAATTCCTGTGCATGTGTGCCAGGCCAGGAGCTGTTCAACAGCCCACGTCTGTGTCTCTGTGTAAGGGTCCCTGCATGACATCAGCTCTGAAAGAGACAGATGAATCCCTTGATTAAGGAAGTGCTCGGAAGACAATGCTCAAAGTTGGCGCAGACATGTCTTGAAAATGACACTCCCGTTCCCTGCTGGCAAATAGGCAGATTGGCACAACGCCTCTTGAAATCAATTTGGCAATACAAATCAAGAACCTCGAAACATTTCTATCTGCTCATTTAGTAATTACATTTCCGAGAACTAGCCTAAGGGAATGATCCAAAAGTATTTAGTTATGAAAGTGTTATGTAGAAGGATGTTCACTGCAGTGCTCTTCCTGTGACAACAGCAGCCACAATTGGTGGAAAGAACACCAAAAATGGACAAAGCTTTTAGTAATACAGGAGCGTGTTTCATTTATAATATTAGTAAAATTGACCCAGGGATGCCATTGTGTCTTAGGCTGCTTGCTTAGCATTCTTAGGCTCTCAAAGTAGATACACAGCACCATGGGAAATAAAGTTGAATGCAAAATGGATTCAGTAGACTGTAGCTGTAATTATAACATACATAAGTGTTTTCATATGCGTGTAAAAATAAGAAACTTGTTACCGGTAGTTGCTTTGGGGTATTGGGGTTTAGGGTTCAGTATGACTCATAAGGTTCACCCTATAATCTGGAAGACAGGGTTGGTGACCATAAAGAGAGAGATGTGTTTGCTGAACAATTAACAAAAATTATTTTTTGTAAAATAATGAATCAGGCTCAGCAACCTTGAAAGGTGAATATGGTTTCACCACGCAAAGCAGGGATTTCAGATTAAAATGACAAACTAAATACATGGTTTAGTTTCGCCTTCTAAGCACTGCTAGGATGACTGTAATTGGATAAAATCCATGAGGACAAAAAGTAAGAGAAAAATCCAAAGGACAAAGGAACTTACAGCAGTGAAGTGTCAGAATCTGGACAAGGAAAATGAAGTGTTCACCCGGGCAGAGAGCAAGAACAAAGCAGATCACACATCAGAACACCAGGAGGCCACTGCCAGCGAAGATCTGAGACATCTCTGAAAATGAGGTAAGAGTGAGCTGGAAACAGGAGGCTGGCAGGCAGCTGCGGTGGTGCATTCATGCAATCCTAGTATCCAGGAGGCTGAGGCAGGAGGATGCCAAGTTCAAACCAGCCTAGGTTGCATGGTGAGACCCTATCTCAAGAAAACAGCAGGAGGGGTGAGAGGTCTTTTATTTTTTTTAATTTAAACTTATCTTATGTGCATTGGTGTGAAGGTGTCAGATCCCCTGGAGCTGGAGTTACCAACAGTTGTGAACTGCCATGTGGATGTTGGTGATTGAACCCAGGTCCTCTGGGAAATCAGCCAGTGCTTTTAACCACTAAGCCATCTCTCCAGCCCTGGGTTAGAAGCAGTAGGGAAGTCTCCATAGGTCCAACAACCGGGGCCAAGAACCGGAGTAACACACTGAAATGATCAGTTAAAACATTACAGATTGACAGACTGGGACCTTCCCATCCCCCTGCTCCCGAGTGTCTCCCAGAAAGCTGGTAGGTAGCTTTTACAATCTACACAGAAAATTATAAACATCCTTTCCAAAGAAGTTCCATCTCAAGGGAAACTGACTCTAGATTCAACATCCGGGCACTTCAGTGAAACAGCGTATCCCGGTCAGATCAATGCACAGTAAGACGGTCTAGAAGACAAGCCCTCTGCTGTACACACTCCAATCAGCTCCTTGTAATCTTTCCCTTAAATATGATTGGCTACCAAGGACCAAAAGGAATTTGAGAAGAGTTTCCTGTGTGAAGGATGGAGATAAAACAAAAACAAATATATATATATATATATATATATATATATATATATATATATATATACATACACACATACACTGAGGCACTTAGAAGAAAGCTAGAAAATAAAAAATCTAGGGTTGTCTAAGCCATAACTAACAGGCCCAAAGGGACAAAACATCTTGAGTCAAGAACTAAAGGCTACTAACAGTGGGTGGTGGTGGCACAAGCCTTTAATCTCAGCACAGGGCAGAGGCAGGCCTGGTGTATAGAGCAAGTTCCAGGACCTCCAGGGCTATACAGAGAAGCCCTGTCTTGAAAAATAAAAAAAAAAAAAAAAAAAAAAGCCTACTGACAAAATATCCAGAGCTATGGAATATCAAAAACATTGCAGGTTTTTTAACTTTAAGTAATACATTTTGTTGACAAAACTAAGAATTTTTTTCAAAAAGTAACAAAAAAAAATTAAATTGAAAATAGGATGAGATACTCATGAAAAGAAAAGGGTTCCAGAAAGAGAGGAAGTAGGGAAAAGAAGCTATAAAAATAAGGGAATTTTCCAGAACTTTAGAACTTAAGTTCCCATGCTAGAAGTAAGAATTCATGCCCAATCCAATGAGAGAAGACACAGCTGTATCAAGGCATTACATGTGATAGTCCATTCCATTAGGGAGAAAAAGCACTACGATGTTTCCAGTAAAGAGAGCGGGAACAGAACAGGACAAAAGATCTACAACCAAAGTGGTTTGAGACTTTTTAATAGCAACACCAAGAGTCAATGACGACATTGGAAACCCTCAGATGCAGAGGAAAAACAGTGCCTGATCTAGACTCCTATACCCAACCAAACTATCTAGACTCCTATACCCAACCAAACTGTCAAGAGTGAGAGTAAACAAAAGATCTTTCCAGGCATGAGAAGTTCAACAACAATAACAACAACAAAAAAGCTAACCCATATGAATCCCTTCTTGAAAAACAGCTGGAATATGTGATTCCCTAAAATAGTTGAGGGAGAGAGAGAGCATTCACATAGTAGACTGGAACAGGAAGACAGAAGATCCCAGAAGATATCTTCAATATGAAATTGATAGAAATCCCAGGATGTTAACACATTAAGAGGATATGTATATTCAACAGTAAACCAGGGAATAAGTGAATGACATATACATAGAAAACTTAAACAAATTGGGTTAAAAAATGTTTATTCCAAGGAAATTTACTGCACTATAAAAACTCTTTGACTATGAGGGTTGGGGATTTAGCTCAGTGGTAGAGCGCTAAGCGCAAGGTCCTGGGTTCAATCCTCAGCTCAAAAAAAGAAAATGTTTTGACTATGAATAGTATATAGTCACAATCATGTACATATTTAACCAAAATTATGAATCTGTTCAGAAAATGGAGAAGTCAATATCTTATAAGAACTACATTATCATCTTTCAGATAAAGGAGAAAGCATTTGGTTAAAAAGTGAAGCTAAGTAATCAAGAAATGGAAGTAGAAGATTGGCATTTAAAAATAAAGAAGACAATATCAAAAAGAAAGAGCTGAGGTTGAAAGTGGGATGTTAGAAATTTCTTCATGGCTTATTAAAATGCAAAATCCCACACACAAATAATAAAAGAACAAAAGGGGAACCTGAGCCGAATCACAAGCCACCACCAACCCCACCATCGCTCATTTCCTCTCCACTCTGCCTTTTCTCTTGGTCACCTCCATCCCCCATGAAACCCCCATCGTGGACCAAAATGCTCCTCTCAATTGGCCAGTGAGCCAGTGACAGAATTCCCATAACAATGGGAGGTAGGAAAGGAGATAGGAGCCAGCTGGGGAATGGCTCTTCTTTGCACAAGTGGAACACACACACTCGTACACACACACACACACACACACACACACATGCGTGTACACACACGCACATTATGCTATTATACATACATAACTCTTTTCCTCTTAAACTCTGTCAGACAGCCAGGGGAAAGGAACAGTTCCTGAGAGGTGTGGACCGTGCAATTAGGAAGAGTTGACTCATGAGAGCAGCATAGGGAAGGGCCGAGTGAGTGCAAGAAGGAACCGTCACCGGCTCTTGAGTAAGGGGGTGCTGATCTCTGTTTTCCTGACTTTGACCAAACTCCTGAGAGAAGAGATGTCTGGTAGAAACTGGAATGGGAGAGACAGATAGAAAGAGACCTACACCCAGTTCCTGGGAGAGAGGGGAAAGGCTGTAGAAATGGTGTTAGCGTCGGAGATGAGTGAAGATGGGAAGTAGGTGTTTCCCAGGGATTCAACAGCATTCAAATGAAGGAACAGTTAAGGTGAGGAGAAAAGACAGGCTAGAAGAAGAGAGATTTTGATCATGGCCATGACCCCATCCCAAGGCTCTGCCTTCCCTTCGATATCAAAATCACTCTGTGTGTGTGTTTGTGTGTACACTCACACACATGTGCACTCACAAGCACATACATAATGCTTGCTTGTGTGTAGAAGAGCTGTTCCCAAGCACAACTCTGAAGTTCAGAGATCAACAAACTTAGGAGTCTTTGGGAAGAAATACCTGAACAGGTGGAGTGGTGTTAACGGAAAGGCATGAACTGTGGCCAGACATAAAGACCTAGAGTTGAACTTCAAATGCCATATCCTGTATCTTTAATGCAAATACGCAAACTTCCCTGAATCCCAGGAGTTTTTAACCCCAAAATGTCCCTAACTACACCTGCCTTGCAGGGGCCCTAAAAGAGGAGAGTGTAGACCCTCTGTAGAAGGCCTCACACAGCGGCTGTCAACACTCATGAATATCCTCCCACATTGGGTGGCCCACTCCCCCACCATCCACCCCCTGATGACATGGAGAACTTCTGGAAGATCTTCTGAAACACAGTCAGTTCTCCGCATCTCTTTAAGTGTGGGAACCCCAGAGGAGTTCCTGGGAGGCCCCTTCAATTCCTCTCCCATCAGTTTAAACATGGAGATCACACACAAGTTTTGCATCAACCAGAAAGTCAGCTTTATTAGCCCACCACCAGCAGAAGGGAGGGGAGACAGCTGGGGGCCGCGCTAAGGAAACAGGGTCCCGGCTCAGGCCTCCAGGATGTGAGGCTGGTACAGGCCAGGAGGCTCTGAGTGGAGCAGATTAGTTCCTGGAACTCTGGCTTTGGCTCTGGCTGAAGCTGGATGAGCCTTGCTCCTTCAGAATGGACCGAGGCTGGCGAGAGGATGAGGAGAAGGCTGCAAAAGAGAAGGGGGAATGTGTGGTGGGCTCTGGGAGCTAAGTAAGCTGCCAGGCAGGGGAAGAGAGGCCCAGGGCTCTGGGAGGAGGGGTTTGGCCCTCACACCACAGAGTCAGCTGTGGACCCCAAGTGCCTTACCTTCTCGGGAAGAATAGGACTGGCCAGATGAGTACTGTGAGGAGGAGCTGCTGGGATGTGGGGGGAAGAAATGGGAGTGTTAGATGTGCTGGGAGTAGCAGGGGTCAGAGGTGCTATGAACAGGGTCTACGGGCCAACTCACTGGACATCCTCGCCATCCAGCAGACGGCGGTAGGTGGCGATCTCCTGCTCCAGCCGGGTCTTCACATCCAACAAGATGTTGTACTCCTGGCTCTGCTGCTCCATCTCACAGCGCAGCTGAGCCAGCTGCTCCTCCACGCTGCTGATCAAGCCCTGGATCTGGGCCAGCTGCATGCAGTACCTGCCCTTGGTCTCTTCTAGGCTGTTTTCCAAGGATGCTTTCTGTGAGGGAAGGAAAGGGAGAAAGGTTGGTGGTGATGGTCGCTCTGTCTCTGCACTTCTGTCTGGGCACACTTTTGGATAGACACGTGGATCTTGACCCCAGCTGGGGGTAATCAGAAGAGACAAATTGGAGAAGTGTTTTCCCAACATTCCGGCTTCAATGTCTCCATCCCTGTAATGGGTACCACGATGCTTCCAGTCTCATCCCCATGAAAAGAAAAGTGGAACTGGATGGTGACCCTCTGGAGGGATGGTGACTGGGGACCGCACTGGGGCGGGGGTCCTTCATACCATGCTGAGCTGGGACTGCAGTTCGATCTCCAAGCTCTGGAACACTCTGCGGAGCTCGGACACCTCACTGCGGCCGCTCTGTATCAGCTCACTGTTAGAGGCCACTTCTTTGTTCAGCTCTTCAGTCTGAGACAGGAGAGAGGAGGAGGTGTGAGACTCTCTAAAGCCTCCCTGACCAGTCAGCCTGGGGGAGTGAGCACAGGTGAGGTAAGTCCCACCTTGCTCAGGAACCAGGCCTCCGCATCTCTGCGGTTCTTCTCCGCCATCTGCTCATACTGGTCTCGCATCTCATTCAGGATGCGGCTCAGGTCCACACCAGGGGCTGCGTCCATCTCCACATTGACGTCCCCACCAGTCTGACCCCTCAAGGCAAGCATCTCCTGGGAAAGATCACAAGAGGGTGGTTACCTCTCCTGGGAACCTCACCAAACCAGCCTTTCATCTCCAAACCTAGCAGCAGCCTCACCTCCTCATGGTTCTTCTTCAGGTAAGCCAGCTCCTCCTTCAGGCTCTCAATCTGCATCTCCAGGTCGGTCCTGGCCAGGGTCAGCTCATCCAGCACACGGCGCAGGCCATTGATGTCGGCCTCCACGGTCTGGCGCAGGGCCAGCTCATGCTCATACCTGAGAGGACAGAGATCAGAGCTGCAGATGGACAGCCCTACTTTTTTGTCCTTGCCCTCTGCCCTCTGCCCTCTGCCCTCTGCCCTCTGCCTAGCATGATGGCTGCTCACTTGGTCCTGAAGTCATCAGCTGCCAGCCTGGCATTATCGATTTGCAAAATGGGCTGTGCATTCTCCAGAGTGGCTGCGATGATCTAAAATGGGAACAAAAAGATAGGAGGTCTGATCAGCCAGCCAGGGACCCCTCTGCTCAAGGGAGAAGGACAGGGGCGGGCAAAGGAGTCTCCCCAAATCCAGTGATCACCTGGCTGGCAGGTCAGCTCCTACAGTCTCCGCAGACAACTGGTTACATCTCTACCCAATATGCAGGGTGCAGTTCCAGCTACCACCACCCCTATCCCGGGCCCAGAGTTAAGGAGCTGAACATTCAGCACGAAGTAACCTCGAAAGCATTAAGAGTCAAGCAAGGTCTTAGTTCCAGCCGAGGCAGGGATGTTCGAAAGAGACCCTCTGCCACTTCTCTAGGTAACTCTGACCATTGGCCTCCAAAAGTCTTTAGTCTTCTTGCCTGTGTATCAGACTCTGTGGAAGCGGTTTTTCCTAAAGTCCACTGTAGTTCTGGCCGCTCAGCACATCATCCCCAGTTGACTCACCTTGCTCTTCAGGTCCTCGATGGTCTTGAAGTAAGGGCTGTAGTCTTTGATCTCAGTGGGCCGCTGCCTCTGGTACCAGTCGCGAATCTTCACCTCCAGGTCAGTGTTGGCCTCCTCCAGGGCTCGCACCTTGTCCAGGTAGCTGGCCAGCCGGTCATTGAGGTTCTGCATGGTCACTTTCTCACTGCCCACCAGGAGCCCATCACCACCACCGAAGCCGCCACCAAGACCACCACCAAAGCCACCACCGAAGCCACCACCAAAGCCACTACGCAGGCCGCCCCCAAAGCTGCTGCTGCTGAAGCCCCCACCATAGCCACCCCCAATCCCACAGGCTCCCCCAGAGGAGAAGCGAGAGGAGCTGACTGACAGGCTCCCATAGGTGCTGGGAGCCCGGCAGGATCCTCCAGTCAGGACAGTGGAAAAGCGGCTAGAGCCACCACCAAGGCCACAGGAGCCCTTCATGGAGCTGGAGGAGGTGAACTGGCGGCTGCAGGTGGTCATGTTGTTGAGGAAGGTGAGAGCGTGAGCAAGTCAGCAGCAGAAGGTAGAGAGAACAGCTCAGGGAGATGTGGATGCTGTGGGTGCCTCAGACACCAGGTTCCTTTATATGCACCCAGAGAAGGCGGGGCCCTCTGACTGCTGACTCCAGGTTCCCCTCTGGATTTCGTCACTCGGTCCCGTCCAACTCCTCACTCTGGATTATTCAGCCCAGGGTGGACTCTCCCCTCCGTGTGCTGGCTCAGAGTTCCCACCCAGTTCTGGGGGTGTGGGGCCGAGAGAAAAACACACAAATCAGAGCTAGTACTGACTCAGGCTGTGTGGCCAGGAATCGGGCTTCTGTTCCTGGAGCCTGAGGGGACGGCAACAGTGAGGCCTCCATGCAGGCTGTTTTGAGGCAGCTGCGTCCTCAGGCAGTGAGTCAACCTCTCAAGCTTCCCTGCCCTACAGTGAGAACCTCAGGTGTCAGGAGCCCCATTGATACACTCCCAGACTGTCTTGGGATGCTGTCGTGGGATTCCACGTGCCGTGCTGGGAGAGTTGGGTTGCTCGCTGTGGACCCTGAAGTCTTTCACCTCCCCTCTCTGTGCCGGTTTTCCCTCCACAAGGACAAGTCTGGCCTGGGTAGCTGCAGTCCTTTCTAGTTCTAAAAATCAAAGGATTCCTCTCCTGTGGCACCTAATTTGGATCTAGAGGCTGCCTGTGAGACACCAAGATGCCCACAGTGGCGTACACCATGGCAACCATACCCTATACAGCCACACACTCACCCTGCCTCTCACTCACTGCCCAGCACAGGAGGATCTTGTCACCCCTCTGAACCTGCAGAACACAACCGTCATGAAGAAGCATGCCTGGAGGACCCTACCCCAGTGGCCAGCCTCTTCAGCCTTCTTTGCAGCCTAGCTGCCTTTGGAATCCACCTCCAGATCCTGGCCCCTAACCTAAGACACTGCACCTAGAGAGCATTCACTCCCAGCTCACAGCTCTTCCATGCCACCTCCTGCCCTCACCTGCTCAGGGCCTCCCCTGTGGTCTGTAGTGGACTGCAGTAGCGGGGAATTCCATCCTGCTCCTAATTCTGTTTGTCTGCCCCTGCCTCTGCCTCCTCCACTGCACCCCACCATAGACCTCATAGTCCCCATGTGGAAACCATCTTGCCCAGGAGCTACCCAGCAGCTTTCTGGTGGCCACAGTTCCAGGCTGGGCTTGGTGGCTTTGTTCATCCAGTGTGCACAGGGTTGTCTCGTTCCTTGTACTGCTCAAGGGTACTGTCACACTTGTTACACAGTTCCCAGAGGCAGGCCAGAGGTGGCTGTCATTCCCACCACTAATCTGCAGATGAAGGTGTGAGAACACGGGGAAACTCAGGGGGCTCCCAGAGCGTCAGCCCCTGCAGACTCTCCACCATCGAGAGTCTCTCTCTCTCTCTCTCTCCTCTCTCTCTCTCTCTCTCCTCTCTCTCTCTCCCCCCCCCCCCCCCCCCCCCCCCCCTCTTCCTTCTCTCTCCTCTCTCTCTCTCTCTCTCTCTCTCTCTCTCTCTCGGCACCTCTTGGTTCACATCTTTTCCTCGATCCTTGAATGAACCTTGTAGGTGAGGAGGACTAGGGAAGAAGAAGAAAGAGGTGGGAGTCAACCATTGCCACTCGGCTTATAGCCACCAAGTCAGACAGGCTCCCATGAGCCGTTCAGGCAGGGGGCAAGTAAGTCCAATTCTCACCTGCCTCCCCACAACGCTTAGTAGGAGTTCTGGCCATGGTGAGCATAGCCTTAGCCTGAAAGGAAGGAGGGAGTCTGGACCCAAAGACAGTCTTCCGGATACCATGGGCAATGCCCATGGCACTGGACTCTGCTCTTGCCCTGTCATCCTTCTCTTGGAGTGACAGGAGCCCGAAGAGTCTTGCCTGAGGCTGAGCTCAGCGAGGGCAGGGAATTGGGTTTTTACTGTGACAACTCATTGTAGCCTGTTGGCCACCCAACCAGAGGTTAAAATACTCAGTGGAGGTCTCCCATTGTCTCTGGTCTGTAGTAGTCTCCAGTCTTGGGCTTCAGGATGGGAAGAATTCAAATGGGATGCATCAGTAGATCAAGCAGTAACGATTTTAATTAGAGCAAGCAAGGAAGAAAGAACACGCTCTTCAGACAAGAGGAGGCTGAGCTGAGCGGCAGCGGCCTCCACACTGGCAGGCCTGGGGCTTATATTTTCTCCTCCACCCTGTCACCTGCCGAGTGCCTCTCTCTCCCAGGGTGCACATTTCTAGAAAGGGGGTGTTGCCGGGCGGTGGTGGCGCACACCTTTAATCCCAGCACTTGGAGCAGAGCAGTGATCTCTGTGAGTTCGAGCCAGCCTGGGCTACCAGTGAGTCCAGAAAGGCGCAAAGCTACACAGAGAAACCCTGTCTCCAAAAACTAAAAAAAAAAAAAAAAAAAGAAAGGGTGTGCTTTTCTTAGAAGCCCACTTTTCTAGAATTCAGTCTATGTATAATATATAAGAATACACTTAAAGGGTTTAAGCACCCCTAAAGTTGACTGGGGTAAAGAGGAGCAGACTACATCATGTGATGTCCTGGAAGCTAACTCTTAGGGTTGCTTTAATATAATCTGGCAGGGCCCACTGTCACCCATTACATCTGTTTTGGGGGGCCTGAGCTGGCCCGTCTGGATTCAACAGCCACCGTTACCTTTACACCCTCTTTTAAGGCCTGGGGCTGGCCCACCCATGTTCCTTCTCTTCTCTCTTTGGGAAGCCTGCTTAGTCAGACCCTCCCGGAGCGAACTTCCTGCCCAATGAGAATAAAGCCGAAGTGCATGTTTGGAGGGACAGACCTGGAAGAGGGAACCCCAGACTGCTCACCCAAACCGAAATTTTGGCAAAAGGATCTCAACATCTTGGGGAAACCAGTCTGTTGATGTCTGGATGGGCCTGGAATTCATGTCCAACCACAGACCCATCTCCCTTAAGATGGGAAATGGGCATCATGATCAGCAAAGGCCACCAAACCCCAACTACAGAAGGTGAAATGTTTGCCCAAGGTTTAACAGCATGAAAGGAAACAGAGACTTGAACCCAAGCTAAGGTTCATACCAACTCTCTCTCTCTCTCTTTCTCTCTATCCTCTCTCTCTGTGTCTCTCTGTCTCTGTCTGTCTGTCTGTCTGTCTGTCTGTCTGTCTCTCTCTCTCTCTCTCTCTCTCACACACACACACACACACACACACACACACACACACACAGAGCACTCTTGTGGTATAAAGTCCTGTGATGCTTGACTCCCAGGCCATACGGACCACAGGAGATATTTGAAGAAGTGAGACTCCCTGGGATCCAACTATAAAGGAAGAGGTTGTCCTGTTGTTCCTGACCCTCTCTCTGAAGGGTCTTGGCAGGGCAAGGTTGTGACTGGGCCTCAGGCAGTCAGAGATAGCAGAGGAGTGAGGGATACTTCCTCTGTGCTAGTGATGCATATTAATCCCAAAGTTGCCAGTACCTGGACCATTAAGCTACAGGTGATAGTCGCCGAGTCCAGTAAAGCTGTCACCCCTCCAGGCAATGAACTCCTCCCCCAGCTCTGCCTTTCCCCCCACCCCTTCTCAGGTATGAAGTCATATCACACTTGAATTAGCCAGGAAATATCATTGGCCAGTGCCACACCTCAACTCACAAGCGGTTCCCAAACCCGACAGATCATCAGACTCTCTACACAGACTCCTTGCCTGCGCCAACCCCTGCTTCAACATTGCTCAGGACAAGCCTGGTCTTGGGGCTCTTTTACAAGCTCCCCAAGGGATTCCCAGGCTGGAGAAGGAGGAGGCAGCTCTGGGAGCTGGGAGGTGAGGGGGTCTGGGGAGCCTGATATGACAGAGGGGCAGTTGCAGAGTCCCCAGCCCCTGGTGGACACATGGTGAGCCACAACAGAGCAGCCTGGAGTCAGGGCAAGCTGCTCAATCTCCGGGTGCCTCAGTTTCCTGCTCTGGGATGTGAGGATAACACTGCTGTCTCCCAGGCATGTTAGAGCAGAGATGAAATAAAGCAAGCACCTGGTAGACTACCAAGCACCGCTGCAGTTATTCAATAGGGTCTACAAAGCACCCACTGTGTGCCAGGCACTGACTCGATGAACCAGAAGAGAGGCCCTCCAAATGTACAGGCTGGTGAGAAAACTCGGTAAGGACAGCTCTAGTGCTGTGTGTTTGGATCTTGGTGTTACACAATCATGGAAGGAGACAGAGCAAGGTACTCAGGGATGAACCAATGTCCATTCCTGGTTCTGTGACCAGTCCTGGGTCCAAAGGAATCTACATGGGTCAGGCCCTTCCTACTCCCTCTCCCTCCTGCATGGATAACATCTGCTGCTGCCAAAGGCTCTCACACCAGTCACGAACAAGGAGTCCTTGAGGGAGCCTAAGGCTCTGTCTAGCTGGGATGTGGGCAAGGGGCAGAACCACCTTGGTTCTTGGTTCTCTCAACTCCTCATGAGACCCACATTGCATGAGGGTCGAGTGTATTGTCATGCCCGCCCCTGTGCCCCGTTCAGCAGCGTTCAGGGAAAAGCTCCTTTGAAGTCTCTTGAGTCCCTGCAGACCAGACACTGTCCCTTCTTCCCCTTGACTGAACGCAGAACTAGGCACAGGCTGTTGTGTGACCAGTGCTGCTCATCACATCCATCTCTCTGCAGAAACCTAGCAGGAGTTGGCATGGTGGAAGAAGAGTATGGGGCCTGCCTACCGATGACATGGGACTGTGTCTATCACAGGAAGGGAGAGCTGGGGCAGTCACATGCCTGTAGCTTCCACCAGAATGATGGGATTTGGAGATGTGGGCAGACTGGGTCTGGATAAACAGTGAACCCTCCACGGAGTCTCGCCACTCGGTCCCCGGTCCAGGCTCCAGCACTCACCCCCAGCAGCCTGGACTTGTCTGAGATGCCCAGGGACAAAGTCACGAAAGTTCTTTACACAGCCCCCTAGTGAGCCACTCAGTGTGGCCATCTGACCTCATGATGTAGGCACAGCTGTTCCATGGGGGTCCCCCACGGAACACACCACCTGCTCATTCAGGGGAGGACCACGCTCCAGGATTGTCTCCTATCCTCCCCACACTGACTCCTCCTCAGAAGGGGAAAAGCCCTTCCTGCTTCATAGCTGAGGGAAGGTAGGAGGTGGAGCCATGCCCTCTTCCCAGAACAGAGTAGGGTCCACTCTTGTCCTTTCCTGATATGTCAGGCTTCGGGAGACCAGCTGAGTCACGGCTTGTCAGAGCCTCAGTGTCTCTATCCACACAATGGGGCACCTCTCCCCACATTCTCCCTGCTTCCTGGGACGGTGACTCAGGTAAATGAGCTCACTCTCCAGAGTGAGCCATCCTGGCCCAGGCTGGTTCTTCTGGTTAGGGCTGGATGTGCATCAGGGGTTGGGGGAATGTGCTTCTCTACTGCCCCCATCCAAGCTATACCTACTGCCAGGCAGCTGAGAAGCGCCAGCTTGATGGCACAGAGCCTGGGCAGCTTTGAGTCTCCTGGATGCTGCTGCAGCCCGAAGAGGAAACTCGGGCTCCCATGCCTGCCTCAGCACCACTTTCTGATCTCTGTGTCATGCTGTGCCCTCCAAGGTCTAGGAAGGGTCTGTGACCTCCAAAGTCCTCACCCTCCAGCAGCTGGGGCTCTTGCCACTGCCCACAGCTGTCCATGCCAGCCTCCTCTGACCCCAAGCTCCCACCACATCAGGGACTCTGACCCCTCCAGTGCCTTTGTCCTTAGCTTCTACTCTCTCCGCCTGGCACCGGGAGAGAGAAGGTATCTCTGGGTGCTGGTCCCAGATTCCCCCCTCCCAAATCCCTGTAGTGAATTTAGACAAGGAACCCTATTTTAACGTGTTCTGCTCCCCCCTCCCCAGTCCTTGAAGAAAATCAGGAAAGCAGCTGCCTTGCTCACTGGCTTCCAGGCTTTACTCAAAAGAAGATGTCTAGGTACCAAGGATGTCCCTGACTCTGCTGCTCACAGCTGCCACCAGAATGAATCTGGTCTGGCACTCAGGGGGCCCTAGGTACAGATGTGGCAGGAACTGCCCCACCTCTGTTTCCCCAGGATTCCACCTTCCTCCATCACCTTCACTCCAGGAGTGGGATCAAGCCTACCGACCACCAGGGAGAGGGTCAATGCTCCCTGCCATGGCCCTCCACGGAGCCCCAGCTCACCCCTATCCTTAGCTGATTGTTCAACCCATGAGGAGACATTAAAACAAAGAGTCCATTCTTCCTCCTGTGCCTGCTAGGAACCTGCCTTTTCCAAGAAGCAGAGGCCTCCCACACATCACCAAAATAAGGCCATGAAAGCTCCTCTTGTGGGTTCATGAGACTCCTGCAGGAACCCGAACCCTTAACCCACCTACTCTACTCACATGGGTAGGTGTGCCTCTCCCCATCCTGGCCCACCTCCTCTTTCAGGGAAGGAGCCAGGGATTGGATGAGTCATCCCTGGGGAATCGGGCTCCCGCACCTGAGATCTTCCGGTCCATTTGTGGGTGAGACACGAGACTTGCTCGGAAGGGAGGGACTATGTGACTGCCCGAGGTCATGAACTGCATACGAGACAAGAAAAGGCTACCTGGGGCCTCCCATGATGCATGAACTCTGTTCCAAGGCTGGCTTGGCCTGAACCATCATCCCACCAAGGGGAGATGACTTCAGGAGATGCAAAGTAGGCTCAGCTCTCTTTACCTAGTCTAAGCTGACCAATGACCTTTATCTGCAAGAATAATGATGGGTATCCACAGATTGCTTCTCCTGTACCCTAAACACACACACACACACACACACACACACACACACACACACACACACACACACACACCAGTCCACCCAGTGTCACTATGGTCATTTCAGTGTTCAGAACAAAGGACACAGTTCACACCAGATCAACAGGCTTTAATGGCACCAAGCAAGGGAATGCCAAGAAGAGGCTGAAGCAGGAGACTGATGCTGGAGAAGGCTACAGGCTACCAAGCAGAGAGGGATGCTGCCTCTCTCTGGCTAGCCTCAAAGGAGCTGGCCAGAAGGAGCTGAGAGTCCTTAGCGGGTGGTCTGGTGGACCTGCTCCCGGGATGAGATGACCTTGCCATCCTGGACCTCTTCCACAATGGTGCGCACCTGGCGGGTGGTCACGGCTACAAGAGAAGCAGACACTCGGGCCGTGGGCAAGTGAAGAGGCTACTTTCGGCCCTCAGTCCCCTGCGTGGAAGTCAATGGCCTACCCCAGATACTGCAGGGTCTCTGTTCCCTTCTCAACAACACACTGTGCATACACTCCTTCTGGCTTCATTTGCCTCCTTTCCACCCCACACTCTGCTGGGATCTCCGTGTGAGCCGTGGTCACTCAGACAGGCTATTTGATTCTGACCCACTTTGTCCTTCAAGAGAGTGGCTATGTACTCAGTACACTGAGTGCTGCATAAAATGAGTCCTACATCCACTCCTTTGTAGTCTCCGGGGCTTGAACTATGATCCCATCTCCTCCACCACAAATGGAGATGCCCAAGACAAAACCCAGGTGCTCATCATCTCTGTTAGACTAGAAGCCTCAGAATGAAGATGATCTCCCACCCCCACCCCCCGGAGACTGAGATCTGGAGGCCAGGGACAATAGCTCTACCTCCCACCAAGCTCAAGTTCCCAGAGACAAAACTGCTCTGGCCCACCTATAGCGTATCAGAAACAAAGATGTTCTCTCCACCAGATGACATCTACTCATCACACTACTGTCTCCAGGGTAACCAATCCTCTCTCCATGCCCTCCTCAGACCAGTCTTTCTCCTTTGATCTTTCCTCTGAGCATCAGTTCTGAGCCCTAGCAGGTTCGTTCCTCTTATGCCTACTGAGGATTCGCCATCATTCCCTGAAACTCCTTAGGGACCCTGGCTCAGCAATGCGTTAGTGGCTTTCCTGCCCCCATGCATCCCCCTACCCCAACCTTCAGTCACCAAGATCCTTACGTTCTTTTGGCTTGTACGTCAGGCTGAAAAAAAAAAAAAATGGAGAGATTAGATGAAATCTGAGAGTCCCTTCCTCATCCCTAAGGCCCTAACCCCTCAGCCTCTACTCACTGGGCGTCCTCTCCCTCCAGCAGGCGACGGTAGGTGGCAATCTCCTGCTCCAGCCGGGTCTTCACATCCAGCAGGATCTTGTACTCCTGGTTCTGCTGCTCCATCTCACAGCGCAGCTGAGCCAGCTGCTCCTCCACGCTGCCGATCAGCCCCTGGATCTGAGACAGCTGCACGCAGTAGCGGTTCTCTGTCTCGGCCAGGCTGCCCTCCAGGGATGCTTTCTGCGGGAGAGCAGGAGATGGTCAGTGAGATTGGCAGAGCTGCCTCCCAGGGGCTGGACCCATCCCGGCGCATAGCAGCAGCATCCCTACCATGCTGAGCTGGGACTGCAGCTCGATCTCCAGGGCCTGCATGGTGCGTCGGAGCTCAGAGATCTCGCTCTTGCCGCTCTGCACCAGCTCGCTGTTGGTGGCCACCTCGCGGTTCAGCTCCTCGGTCTACAGACAGGACACAGGAACAGTGTATAAGCCTGGACCGTTCCCCAAGTCAGATGCTTCATGTCCCCCCACATGCTCAGCCCAGAGGCCAGACAGGCACTTGGATCTATTCACAAGCCACCCCTCAGTGGTTGTGACTACCTTCCTGACCCCACCCCAGGCCTGTATCAGTCTTGTCCCCAAGCTCCCCACTTCCCAACCCCTGAAACATGCTCACTGAAACATTATGGTTAATCTCTACAAGTAGGAGGCAACAGAACAAGACGTTTAAGAGCCAGCCAGGACATGTAGCCCAGCTCCTGGTACTGATCTCTGGCTTCTTAAGTGAAGGTGGAAATTCCCAAGGTCTTTACCCTTCTCCCTTGATTCCACGAGGCACCTCCCACTCATCCCCCCAGATGACTGACTAGATTAGATTACACCAGCTCTGTTGATGCAACGCACTCCTGACTCTGTAGAGTCTGCAGAGTCGGACCAGGGTAGGGCATCCCTAAGATGACATGCTGCTGTTGGGGCTCAGGCCCCTGCGGCCTGTCTGGACTGCAACAGCTCTCACCTTGCTGAAGAACCAGTCTTCTGCATCTTTGCGGTTCTTCTCCGCCATCTTCTCATACTGATCACGCATCTCTGACAGGATGCGGCTCAGGTCCACACCAGGAGCTGCATCCATCTCCACATTGATTTCACCACCAACCTGGCCTCTCAGAGCATTCATCTCCTATGAGAGAAGGGGATGAAGGTGTGGTCCGCTGGGCCAATGTTGGTCCCATATTCCCAAGCCTTCCTAGCCCACATCTAGATCTGACCCCCTTCTCCAGGACCTTTTGATCTGCCCAGCCTCTTCCCTCTGACCCTCCTATGGATCTGTGTGTGTGTGTGTGTGTGTGTGTGTGTGTGTGTGTGTGTGTGTGTGTGTGTGTATTCATTCTGCATGGACTCTACCCCTACCAACAGACTGTGCCTCCCCCATTAGACTAAGGGTTCTCCAGAGACCTCTGATTCTAGGTCTTTGCCCCCCAAAACTTTCCTTCCAGTCTCCAAATGCCTGTGTGGAGCCCAGGTTCAAGAGTTGGAACTAACACAAGCATTTGAGCATCTTCCTCCTCTACTGTCATTGTGAGCAAGGCAAGGACAGGAGAGAAGGCCTCTACGAGGCCTGGGAGGTCCCTAAGGTGCTGGGATGCACAGAAGCCCTGGACCACAGGAACCAGGGCTCAACAGAAATGGCAACCCTACAGGATGACTACACCCAACAAGACCTCTCTCCCACGCCCTCAACCGCAACCCAGCCCCAGGGCTCTGCCACCCACTCCTCGTCTGCTCTGACCTGCTGACCCTGCCCCCTCACCTCCTCGTGGTTCTTCTTCAGGTAGGCCAGCTCCTCCTTGAGATTCTCGATCTGCATCTCCAAGTCTGCTCTGGCCAGGGTCAGCTCATCCAGCACACGGCGCAGGCCGTTGATGTCAGCCTCCACGCTCATGCGCAGGGCCTGCTCCGTCTCAAACCTGCAGTGAGAGAGAACCAAAGACTTCCAGCCAAGCTACTCTAACACACAGGTCCTTGTGTTATCCCTGCCTTCCCTGTGCCCAGAACTGGAAGGACATATGAGGGAGAATCAGAGAGTGGAATGGAAGTCAGTTGCAACCCTGAGGGACCACCACAAGGCCAGACTCCCATGCCCATGGGCTTCCTGACTCTCCTCTGCCCGCTCCTCTCCCAACCCTCTTCAGAAGTTGATGTCTTTGCTTATCCAACTAAAAGGTCAGCTCCCAGCTCCCAGGACCTCTCACTCCTGTCTTCTGGGAAGTCAAGATGAGGAAAGGCACCCCAGATTCCCCCCTCAGCTTCTAACCCTCAAATTGGGACTCACTTGGTGCGGAAGTCATCAGCTGCCAGCCGGGCATTGTCAATCTGAAGCAGGATGCTGGCATTATCCACAGTGGCCACAAGGATCTGGAAAGATGGCGAACCATTAGGTCATTGAGTTTAGGGGAGCTCAACCCAGGCCCATGTTCTGAGCCAGGCTTCCTGACTGGAGGCCCAGATTCACTGCCTTCAGAGAAAACCCTTCTTCCTGCCAGCCACTGCCTACACGGTGTTGCCCTTGTTGGCAGAGGTGGGCAAATGGGAGTCCAATGAGCTGAAACCTGACCCTAGTGCTTGCCTGCTCACGCAGACCCTCCTCACATGCCAGGCTCAGCCTGAGACCTGAAGAGGCCTCGGGCTGGGAGAGGGACAGAGCGAGAGAATGTCGGGATAGCCTCAGGACAAAAGCTGCCCCTGAACCCCAGAAAGCATGGAGAGGCTGTCAGGAACCCCCTATTTTCCTATACCCCAGAAGGCATCACTGTGAGTCTCCCTAAAAAGGTGGCTAGAGGAGCCCTAGCCCGTGGTAATTCTACACCGGAAATCACTAGCCCTGGTAAATCTGGGCTCTGGTCCTCAGCCCTACCTTGGAGATTGCTGAGCCACCACTTGAGGGACAAAGAGAACACAGGAAAGCCAAGGAAGCCAGGAAAGAAAAATCCCCTAAAACATCTCCCATGAGAGTCTCGCGCCCCACCCCCCCTCCTGCTTCCTCTCTTGGGATTGCTACAGAGCACACTCTCAGACCCCACCATCGAAAACCCTCCTCCCTGGGACACTCACAAATCCAGCTCCACTCTGTGGAACCAGTCCTCCACCTGTGCCCTCGTGGTCTAGACATCATTGACACGAGGCCTCAGGACTGCCCAGGGAGGAAAGAGACACTCCAAAGGGGCCCCATGATGCCAGCTTGTTCCCAGCCCAGCCAGTTGCCCCCACAAAGGGAGGTTGTGGGTCACACAAGCTCCTAGAAGCCAAACCAGAGCCTGGCTGCCCTGTGGCAGCCCCCATGGACCCCAGGCCTTGATGAAGGCAGGAGGTGGGTGGTTTAGGACCCTCCTGCATCCCTACCTTGTTCTTCAGATCCTCGATGGTGTGGTAGTAGGAGCTGTAGTCACGGGCCGGCCCTGGGGCCTGCTTCTGGTACCAGTCTCGGATCTTCACCTCCAGCTCCGTGTTGGCCTCCTCCAGGGCACGCACCTTGTCCAGGTAGGAGGCCAGGCGGTCGTTGAGGTTCTGCATGGTGGCCTTCTCGCCTCCGGCCAGAAGCCCATCAACACCCCCGAAGCTGCCTCCATAGCCACTGCCAGTACCAAAGCTGTAGCAGCTGGAGTAGCTATTGCCCCCGAGGGCACTGGCCAGGCCACTAGCTGACCCCAGCCTGCAGGAGCCGGCACCCAGGCTGCCAGACAGTCGGCAGGAGGTGCGGGATGAACCGCCCCCGAGGCCGGAGGAGCCCTTGATGGAGCTGGAGGAGGTGAACTGGCGGATGGTGGTGGTCATGGTGGCAGCGGGCAGCGGATGTGGAGCTGGAGGGCTTGGGAGGAAGAGAGGCGCCAAGGTGCGTGCTGCGCTGGGGCTCGCCCGCTTCCTTTATAGGGCAGCCAGTGGGCGTAGCGATTACAACAGCTTCTCTGCTGTTTCCATTCCCCTGGGTTTTCATCACCACTGGCCACCCGCCAGCTCCCAGGTGGCGGCTACGGGCCCCCTCCCCTCCCACCACCGGGGCTCTGCCTCATTTCACCAAGCCCTGTGCTGGGTGTCATGATCGAGTGTGTGTGTCTGTCTCTGGTCTCAGGCCTGTCACCTGTGATTCAGGCAGGCCCTCCAGCTACGCTTTCCCATGACCTAATACGGACAAGAGGAGCTGGCGACGTCACCTCCACTCAGCCCTCCCAGGCAGCTGCCACCCCAGCTTGATGGGAAAAATGAAGTGGGGAGTTAGGCACCCCACACACACCTAAGGTGGATTCCCTTCTCCACATGCCGCCCCACACATGTGAAAAGCCTGGGTCTGGGAACTGGGGATGGGTCAGGAAGACTGGTTACCCATCCTGACTTGAGATCTGGGTTTAAACCCACCATGCCCCCACCACACAACACAGAAACTACCTCAAGACTCCAGTTGCCAACCCAGGCAGGAAACTGGAGCTTAGCAAGGAATGCAGCATCCAAACAGGCCCAGCTCACTCAAGGAGTGGGCTGGCCTCCTGCTCTTCGCTTAGCTCCAGCACCCCCAACACCCCTCTAAGCAACCCCAACATCCAGGGACACATCCTGGGATGAGCCCCCCCCCCCCTCCAGTTTTCTGAATCAGTTCCCATCCCTGGGTCCCCTAGAAAGCCTAGACTTCTCTTCTAGACCTTTCCTGTCTTCCTTTATCGTACAGTACAACTTCCAGGACCAGGTGGGTGGAATAGAGGTCAGCTAAAAGCTCAGGAGGAAGCAGAGCTATGTATGGGAAGGATGCCTTATTAAAGGAAATCTGTGGAACCATGAAGAGCTTGTCTCCTTCCATATTCCTTACTCTCTTCTATATCCTGAGAGATCTCAGAGGAGGATGGGACAACTCAGGCCCCAGCCAGGAGAAAAACTAAAAGATCTTCCTTCGAAATACTCTTACCCCACCCTACCCCTGCCGGGTTGCCCACGACGAAAACCACAACATGGTTCCCGAGGACCCACACCATGGCTCCATCTAGCTCCACCTACTATCCTAAGCCCAGCCCTAGGTCCTAGGGTCCTGGGAGGCCTGCTGGGCGGAATGTGGTCGTGTTTCAGACTGCCGATGGGTTCCTCCTCCCAGACAGGTCTAGACAGCCCCCATCAGCAGCTGGGAGAGATTTCCCCAATGGCCCAGGAGCTGCCAAGCCACCAAAGCAAACAGGATGCCCCCCACACTCACACAGCAAGGCTGCCCCACCCCACACACACCCCCAGGGAGCCAGGTAGAGCCGGTCTGGCTTCTTGGGCTGTCTCTGAGACTGCCAGGCTGCCACCCCCTCATCCGTCAAGGCCCTCGACCACTCTGGGAAAGTCACCTTTCCCAGCCAGACCCCTGAACCTTTGTTTTAATGCAGGTGTCCTCTAACAGGTGTGGTACCCAGAAAGTCTGCAGGCCCTCCCAGGGACCAGCACCGGAGACAGCCCCAGAGGCAGATTCTTAGAAACAGGATGCTCCATACCTCCACCCTCAATCCTTCCTCCTCCTCCCTTCTTGACTTCCAAGGCACCCCAGGCCTGGATGGAGTGGGCAGAGCAAGTAGGTATGCAACAAGTGATACCAGACGCTTAGTATCCCCAGCCCCTCAGCCCACGCTGCCCGAGCTGATGACGGGACAAATGAAGAGTTCAAGACCAGGCTTCTTCATGGCTTTATTAGCAGCTCCTGCGGTAAACCCAAGGGGCCCCTCTGTAAAGGGCAGCACAAAGCAGATGCAGAAGATAATGGATAGCTCACGGGAGCTCAGGCATGGCAGTAGATGCAGGGAGCTGCAGCCTCAGCCCCTGAGGCTGGGCTGTCACATGCAGAAAGGGTCCTCAGTGGGTGGAGCGGTGCACCTGCTCTCGGGAGGAGACCACCTTGCCATCCTGGACTTCTTCCACGATGGTGCGCACCTGGCGGCTGGTCACCATGGCTGGAGATGGCAGGGATTGAGGGGGCACAGGGAGCCTCAGGCAGGAGCCCCTACCAAACCTGCCACCTGGCCTCTAGCACCCTTAATTCCCCCCAGTGTCCCATACACAAGACAGGATAGACTCTTACCTTCTCGGGAAGGTTGGGAGGCCAAGGATGAGGAGTATTGAGTAGCCAGGCTGTGAGGAGAGGAGACCAGTCAGCCCAGAGGTATCACAAGCCAGCAGGGCCCTAAGAGCACTGCTGGGAAGGATCAGCAGCTGGGGAGGCCCTGAAAGCGTGAGAGGGATCCCACAAATTGGGAAATCACAGCTAGGAGTTCACAGAGAACAACACAAACCTAGGATCAAATGCCATAGGCTCCTCAAAGCAGGAGGGAGAAAAGAAGTCGCCCAGGGCATGTTGTGGCTATATTGTGGCTACTAAACCAGGGTTTACAAGGAGACGCTGCACAAGTGGATTTTCCATATCCTGAAGGGCCCAATAAGACTCCGTTTAAAGCAAGAGAGTGACTAGACTGTAGATAAAGTTGACCATTATTGGGAAACAAACGTGTATGACTAAAGCTGTAGACCCCAGGACACTCTTGGCTTCCCATGGAGACTTTGATCAACATTTCCAGCTCCAAATCAAGGTGTCACTTGCCCTGCACCTCACCTCATCCTGGCTAATGATGTCACCAACCACAGCCGACCAGTCATCCAAACCAGAAACCCAGGGTCCTTGCTTTTGACCCCTCAGCATTTATTGAGTAAAAACTCTAAGCCATGCTCACACACACACACTCGGGCATCCCATCCTGCTGTCTACACAGCCCCCACCCCTAGCTCTCAAGACTCTTGTCAGCTGGCCAGACACCCTGTCCTGATGTCTCCCCTCTTCCACCCAAGCCCATGTCTTCCAACACAAATATTCCCAAATATCTGGGCGAATGTTCTTCTGCTCAGCGTCACTCCGTGGCTCCCCATGGCCCACAAGACCTGGCCCACATGCTGTCTGTGGACACTTGATGACAATCCTCACGGTCAGGACCACTCCCTTTCTGTTTCGCCCCTGCATACTTCCGCATTCACATCTAACTGTTGACATTCCTGGGACAAAGCAGTGTCCGGCCCAGCCTGGTAGGTGCCTAGACCCCCACTCACTGGGCGTCCTCTCCCTCCAGCAGGCGGCGGTAAGTGGCGATCTCCTGCTCCAGCCGGGTCTTCACGTCCAGCAGCACCTGGTACTCATGGTTCTGCCTTTCCATGTCACAGCGTAGCTCACACAGCTGCTGTTCCACGCTGCTAATGAGACCCTGCAGCTGTGCCAGCTGTGCCCCATAGCGTGCCTCTGTCTCTGCCAGGCTGTTCTCCAGTGATGCTTTCTGTGGCCCAAGGGACAGATAGACAGTGAGACAAGAGCTGGGCCCTTCCCCCACAGATGCCCAGAGAGCGGTCCCACCTGGGTGACTTATATGTGTTTCCAAGACAGTTGGGCAGTAACTAGGGCCAGAGGGGTCCATGGGATGGGCCAAACAGATTGTTTCTGTTTCTCCCAGTGGGGGTTCTATGCGGCAAGTCTCAGCAGAAGTGACAGGAACCAGGCAGGACAGGGATGGTGGCCCACCATGCTGAGCTGGGACTGCAGCTCAATCTCCAGGTTCTGGACAGAACGGCGGAGCTCCGTGATCTCCGTCCGGCTGCTCTGCAGGGCCTCCGTGTTAGTGGCCACCTCACGGTTCAGCTCCTCCGTCTGGAAGGCAGGGTGAGCATAGGGGCTAAAGGAGGCTTTCAGAGGGCACAGAGAACAGAGGCTGTCCCTCAGCCCTATCCTCCCAGAGCTCCCCCTCCCTGGCCTCAGAGGAGCTCGCAGGCACCTGCATCCAGAGCCCCTCTGTGCCCCCAAGGAACGAGTGCAGTAGATCTAGCTCCTGCAAAGGACCCTGCTGAACCACAACACCTCAAAGCAGGCACTGGAGATGATTGCTAGCAACTGTCCTCACAACCCACAAATGTTCATTCAGTAGGTGTTTATCCCAGGCTTGACCTACATATCCAAGCACACACATGCAGCAAACACCTGTGGTGGGTGGAGCCCGAGCCAGGTTGGGTGGTCTGGATCGGTTCCCCAGGCCACAGCCGTACAGGAAGAGCCTCGTGTGTCTGGGCTTCTCCCGGGCCTCACATTTACTTTAAAGCCCAAGCACTGGTCCAAGTGGTTTCCAAAGAGTCTGAGAGTGACCCAGGCCATGGTGACAGGTAGCATGTGCAGCAGTCACACGAGAGCACACCTGCCCCACACGGCCACCCACCTTGGTGAAGAACCAGTCCTCGGCATCCTTCCGGTTCTTCTCCGCCATCTTCTCGTACTGATCTCGCATCTCATTCAGGATGCGGCTCAGGTCCACACCCGGGGCCGCGTCCATCTCCACACTGACGTCCCCGCCCACCTGGCCACGAAGGGCATTCATTTCCTGGGCAGAAAGGACAGCAGGAGATCACCCAAGGCCACCCTGGGAAGAGATCCTGGTCCTCAGGGAAACAAGGAGACAGCCAGGCCAGCAACTCCCCTGGAAAGCTGCAGACAGAGGACTCGCCTCCTACTCAAAGGGCTGTGGATTCCATCAGTCTCCCCACACACACGATGGCACAAGGGTGCCTACAGCCTGCTCTCCAGTTTGTGTGAAATAAGAGAAAGATAGTTCTCGGGTGAGGGGAAGGGAAGAGAAGGCAACCTCGCCCTACTCCCTGACCCCCTGGCCTTGTCGCTTAGCCATCAACCCTACAGCATGAGCAAGGGGTTGGCCAGCCTATGACGGCATCGGTCCAAGCCAGACCCTGTTAAGCAACACTGGTCTGGTGGAGAGAAGCAATTTTGCACTTGGCCTCAAAGTTAAGGGAAGCCCTTTCCAGGTGCCCTTCACTTGGGAATCAGACTCCCCCAGCCCAGGACAGGCCGTGTTGAGGTGGGAAGGAAGCAACCAAGCCAGGACTAGATGGCTGCTTGAGTCCAAGTCGGGTCTTAGACTTCCAGCCTTGAACTGCGCTCTGGGGACAGAAAACTCAGAAGTCTCCAGCAAAAGGAGTCAGGGTGTGGGGAGCAGCAGAGATGTGGGGTCAGACCTACAGATGGGTGGGTACAAATCAGACAGGCACAAGGTCAAGTCACTGTGGTGCTGGACCTGTCTCGAACCCTCTCTGAGGCTCCATCTCTATGGTGCCAAAGGAGGAGAGCAAGAGCCTCTCTCTACCGGCCATGTTGTCAACAACTGCAGTAAATCAGTTTTAATGCTGGGTAAACGTGCCTTGTTACAATTAATTATAATAATTAGCACTGTGTGTTAGCCTGACTCACTCATTAGTGAGTTAACTGTCCCCGCAGTCAGCCACGCCTGCAGGGATGAGCGGAAAAAGTCTCTTTGGAGGAATGGCTCGTTGAGGGTCAGCACCAGGCTAGGAACCCACTGGTGATGAGGACTGGACCTAGTACACAGAGAAGGACCATCAGAAGTTCTGTGGCCCCAGCTCCACAGCCAGCTTCTCCAGTGTCTCCAAAGCTGGCCTCACCTCCTCATGGTTCTTCTTCAGGTAGGCCAGCTCCTCCTTGAGGCTCTCAATCTGCATCTCCAGGTCGGCTCTGGACAGGGTCAGCTCATCCAGCACCCGGCGCAGGCCATTGATGTCGGCCTCCACGCTCATACGCAGGTTCAGCTCTGTCTCATACCTGCAGGGTTGAAGGTTGGGGCCATGATCCACACACCATGTTTGTGCTGTGTGCAGAGCAGGAACCCATCACCAGCTCCCCGGGACAGCCGGGAGGCACAGACTCACTTGGTACGGAAGTCATCGGCCGCCAGGCGAGCATTGTCAATCTGCAGCACGATGCTGGCGTTGTCAATTGTGGCTGCCAGGATCTGGAGGTGATGGGGAGCTCCGTGAGCAAGCACCCACCACAGAGCCTCAGGAGGCTCTGCTGTACCCTACTTGCACACCGCCTTGCATAGGAAGGGCAATGAGGGTCCCCGTCTTTGAACACCCAGCTGCGGTTTCAGGAGCTACCAAACCCTCCGAGTTCTCACCGAGTGATGGGACATGAGAAACAGGCATCCATCTGTCATCATGGGGTCTAAGATGCCTGGGCCTTATCCCAAACTAATTCACTTCCAGGCTCAGCCCTACCTGCTCCAGAAAACCCTGTCAACCCCCCTCCCCCATCTCCCTCACAGCACTTCTCTATCTCCGAGACAACCTTGTACATTTTTTATTAGATTTTTTTCCCCCACTACACTCAGAGCAGCCTGGGAACAAGGCCATACCTGTCTGGTTCTCTTTGGACTCCCCAGGCCCGGGCACAGTGCCTGACCAGAGTCAGCCCCCAGGGTATATTTGTCTAATTAATTATGTGACTAATTAATTGATTGATGAGGTTATGACCGGCCCCTCCTCAAAGCAAGGACAGAGCCCAAGAAGATACAGGAAGTTCATTTATTATTACTGCTGTTGTCGATATTGTTGGAAATGCCCAAGGCTGGTCCCAAGTAAAAGTCATGGGGTTGGGGAAGAGAAAAGTACAGAAAAAACTCACCTGGTGACAGGAGCTAGGTGGAGACTGTCATAGTTTAAGGCTGACCCAGGAAGAAGATGTCCTATAAGAACCATCCTGTCTAGGGCCACCTCAGCCCCCTCCAAGACCCCACTCCAGACTCTAAGTTCCATGCAGTGCCCTGGCCAGGCTGAGCCTACAGGTCAGGTCGATTCCCTTCTTCTGCCCCACCACCTGTATACCCAGGAAGCCTAACCAGAACATTCAGAGTAGGATATGGAAATCCAGGGGGGGGGGGGGCTCTGCTTGGAGGATGAGGTGCTGGCTAACCCCAAAACACAGAACACTGACTCACCAGGACTCCCCTGGGTTCCCCGCTGCCCCAACAAAGCCTGGTATCTGATCTGGCACAGCCAGGAGCTCTGTTTCCAAGGGAGATTACATGAATCCCCTGCCAGGTGGAGGACCCGGGCAGGAGCAGACAAAGGCCCTCACTGGGCTGCTGTAGGGCTGGCTTTCTACCCCAGAGCCTGGATTGGCCTCACAGCTGCCTGGGATCAGACTGGGGCCAGCCTGTCTCTCAGCGACCCTCAATCCCTGCCTTTCACTAGGACCCTCCCAGAGTATGTTTGTGTTAAGACCTGAGCAGCCACATTTACAGAATGCCAAAGTCATTGTGAGGAGAAGAGATGAGGTCCACTTCAGTCAGGCTAGCTTCCAGTCTGAGTTGAAAAACAGACCCCAAAATAGCCACTAGAGAGGGAGAGAGACCCACAACTAATGCAGCTTGAGAACACCCAGACCCTGAAGTCAGCATGAGAAACAGGGCATAGACTGAACATGGAAGTGTTGAAGGAACACCAAGATTCTGGAGTAGAAGACAAGCCATCCGTCAAGGAGGGCTACCTGGAGAAGGGTGAGGCTGTAGACGAGTAGCTGCAGAGGAAAGATGGTACCTAGCCTCGTGTCTCAGCATCCATACCAGACGGCACCCACCTCCCAGACCCCTTCTCGGGCTATTCTCTATAGCTGCAAAGCCCGCAGCTGCCTTCAGTGTCCTGAAGCTGCCCCGTCCTTCCTCCATCACCCACCCCAGATAAACTCCCTGGGAAGAGAAGAGTTCTCCTCCATCCCCTTGGAGAGTTCCCAAAGAATACACAGCCCAGGATAGCCTACAGGCTCAGGGTTATTCCCAGAGATGTGAGAAAGGGAGAGATGAATGGCCGAAGGATGGAAGTCTGTGGTGGAGAGGATGTCTTCTACTATGGGGATGGAGTGAGTCTGATCAGGACCTTGGGCAGACAGCAGAAGGTAGGCAGGGGATCCCACCTTGTTCCGCAGGTCCTCTATGGTCTTGAAGAAAGGGCTGTAGTCACGAGCGGGTCCAGGGCCCTGCTTCTTGTACCAGTCACGGATCTTCACCTCCAGGTCAGTGTTGGCCTCCTCCAGGGCATGCACCCGGTCCAGGTAGGTGGCCAGCCTGTCATTGAGGTTCTGCATGGTCTCCTTCTCATTACCCCCTAGAAGGGCATCGGACACACCAAAACTAGAGCCGAAGCCCCCGCCCAGGCTGCAGGAGTAGCCGCCACCATAGCCACTTCCCAAGCCTGCCGAGAAGCGGGAGGATGTGACCGACATATTGCCACAGCTGCCACCTCCCAAGAGGCTGGGAGCCCGGCAGGCACCCCCAACACGGACAGAGGACATCCGGGAGAACCCGCCACCGCTGCCGCCAGGAGCACAAAGGCCCTTCATGGAGCTGGAGGTTGAAAATTGGCGGATGCTGGTAGTGGAAGCCATGGTATCTGCAGGTCAGGTAACAGGGTCTGGAGTGGATGGAGACCGTGGGCTACCCTTTATAGCCAGGCTGAAGGAAGACTGTGCCCCTGGTCCTTGAAGTCCAAGCCAAAACCCCAACCTTGTAATTTGCCTCTGTTCCAGCCAGCCACCCAGGGCCTGAGGCTTGGGCTTGACCTGTGTAACACATCCCTGTGTCCTGAGGCCCCCTCCTGTGTCTGTCCAGCCTGGGCATCAGTGACCTCTTAGTGGTCCATTGTTCTGTTTCAGAACAAAGATGGTATTAGAGCTGTAGCCCCGAGGCAGGGTGATCCTCCATCCTCAACCTCAATTAGGCAGCTGAGCTCATTCCTTGGGGAGGAGGGGGGAGTCCAAAGAATCTAGCCCAGGAGCAGGGGAGGGCCTCAAACAAGGCTCCACAGGCCTGGGAGCCAGGGAGCTGATCTGGCCCCCCACCTGGCATTCCAGGATCTCAGGGAGAAAGACGTGGATAGTCACTCCTGGGACTGGACTATCTGGTACAGATAGTCCTGGGAGGGCCCCTCAGTCTAAGTTGGGGGAGCCCCCAGCTGTCTTGAAACTATTCCGAGCCTTCAAGGTAAGATACAGCCTCAGCCTTAGGGATCCGCTGACTAAGAAAGAAGAGACATGGCCACTGGCCAAAGGGAGCTTTAGACCCCAGATTTTCAGGAAGCCAGTAAAGGCATCTGTGTTTCTTCATCTATAAAAGGAAATCAGGTCGACAAGATAGCTCAGCAGGTAAAGGCAGCTGCTGTACAAGCCTGATGCTGAGTTCTATCCCCAGGAGCCACATTAAGGCAGGAAGAACCAACTCCACCAAGTTATCCTCTGGCCTCCACATGCACACCATGGCATGTGCACACACACACAATAATAATTCTTCATCATCATCTTCATTGTTGCTACCTCGCCAAGGTCTTTTGACATAGGCTATAACAAAATGGAAAGGGGTGTGGAGGCTGGAGACAGGGCCTGAGACCAGAGAGTAAGGGTGTCACCCCCGCTCATTTGCCCCACAAGTGAAGAAAGCCAACCCAGAGAGTTCCCAGAGATAGTACCAGGCAAGCCCACAGAGAAGCAGGACTGTTGCCAGGGTGACCCCGAGTGGGAGTCATGCCCCAAGGAAGAGCCACATCCCAGTCCTGGGAGTCAGCAGCCACCCCTGTAGGGGAGCTGTACGGTCCCACAGCCTGGCAGCGGCTCCACCCAACCGGGAGATTACAGGCCTAATCTCTGCGGCGCTAATGATTTAGGCGCTGCCAGGACACTGGCGTCTGAGCAAAGACTGTCTGAATGTGGAGCCTCCAGGGGTGGCCAAGGCCCCAGGCTCCGGCAGAGATGGAGGCACACGGGTGGCCTGGGCTCCTTGCCCACACTCAGGGACAGGGAGGGAGCTGGGTTTCCCATATGTCACAGAACTCCTGGAAAGAGGCAAGACCTACAAGGACTTCTTGCTTAGAAGGGGTGGCTCTCACGGGAAGATACCCCTCACCTGAAGCACCAGGGGAGGAGCTGTAAAAACCATCTGGGAGACAAGGGTAGGGCACTGGCTTCATCCTGTTTCTGCCTAGCCTGTGAAGCTATTGGTAGGGGACGCACAGAGCCAAAACTAAGAGAGGAATGTCAGGTGGCCACAGGGTTAGACATCAAGAAGGACTTCCCGGCAATCTAGACTGTCTTGGTGTTGGAAAGGAACCCCACAGAACCTGCATTCACCTGAGTGGACTAGAAGCAGATCCTACTCCAGCCACCCTGCTGGGGAAAGGCGCACAGTGGAGGCCTTTCCTCATCCTGGCCAGAGCCACTCTCCCAGGGCCCCCTTGGAGCTGACTGTCTCCTGTACCTGTCACTCTCCGGATCGCTCTGGGGAGTGGCCTGCCAAGCTACAGGTGACCTTGCCCATCAGACCTCTCCCCTCAACCCCCCAGCCTTCCTGCTCCTCTGATCCCCTCAGCTGTGGGCAGTAAGGAGGAGGTCACCCTATCCCTCCGACCTGGACTCCAGGCCCGAGCCCACCCAGCCTTCAGATTTCTCAGAGCCTGGCTAAGATCACCATCTCTCCACATCCCCTCCAAGACCTCGGGAGGAAGGAATGATCCTCCAGTTTCTACCTCCAGTGACCTCAGACATCAGCTTCAAAGGCCCAGTTAGAGAAACAGAGTCTGCTAGGTCTCCATCTCCCTCCAAAAGCCCCAACCGAAGCCCACCACCGCCACCGTCACCGCCACACCAATGCCAATTGGCACCATGGCATCCCTTATCCCTGAGAGCAGGCTTCTTCAGGCCACTCTTTTCTAGGCCATGTCTGTTTCTTGGTTTCTGTTATAATTCCACCGTGCAGAGCGACCTCACACACAGACTAGCTAGCCTTTCCTAACGAGCTAACGGGCAAAATCAAGACAGCACAAGCCGGATACCGGCCTGTTGTTTCAGCTACTTCAGAAGCAGAGGCAGGAGACTGGCAAACGCATGGCCTCCCCTAGGCTACAGAGTAAGCATGGCCAGTCTGGGCGACTTAGTGAGACAGTCTCAAAATCGAAAACAAAAACCAGGGAGGCTAGAAGGAAGGCTCAGTGGGTAAAAGCATTTATCCCCAGCAAAGATGGCCTGCCTGGGTCAGTTCTGAGGACCCACATGATAGAGAGCCAACTCCTGCAGGCCATCCTCTGCCCCCCAGGTGCTGTGGTAGGCTTGAACCAACACACACTCTCTCTCACTCACTCACACACTCACTCACTCTCACTCTCTCTCTCTCTCTCTTTCTCTCTCTCTCTCTCTCTCACACACACACACACATACACTCTCTCTTTCTCACACACACACACATACACACTCTCTACACACACACACAAAGTAAATGGATTTTGTTTATTTTCTTTTGGATTTTGGTGGTGTTTGTTTTCAGTTTTTTATTTTGAATTGTTTGCTTGTTTTTGTTTTGTTTTGAGACAGTGTCTCTCTATGTAGCCCTGACTGTCCTGTAACTCAGTATGTAGACCAGGCTGGCCTCTAACTCACGAAGATTCCCCCTGCCTCTGCCTCCCATGTTCTGGGATTTAAAGGAATGTGCCATCATGCGTGGCATAATGGTAAGTTTTAAGAGATAAAATAAGGGGCTGGAGAGATGGCTCGGCAGTTTAGAGAACTTGTTGCTTTTGCAGAGGACCTGAGTTCAATTCCCAGCACCTACATAGTGGCTCACAGCTGCCTGTAACTCTAGTTCTGGGGGATCCGATCCCTCTTCTGATCTGAAGGATCAGCCACATACGTAGTATACAGACAATTCAGGGAAAACATTCATGCACATAAAACTAAAAAAAAAAATCTAAAACTTAAAAGAAAAACTAAATACCAAAGGGGCTTGGGATGCGGCTCACAGGAAGAACACTTGTCTAGCATGTAAAAGGTTCAGTCCACATAAGACAAAATAAGGACAGCACAAGATGCCTCTGGGTCCCAGGAAGTTCTCCACAATCTTCTGCAATGCATGGCCATCCCTGACCAGAGGTGAGAAGGCCTGGACCTTCTCCCTCAGCTCCTCACAACAACACTGTGAGGAACTGAGGCAGCAGAATGGCAGTGGCCAGTCACCCTGGTGAGAACATTAGCAGCTCCCGCTCTCCCTGCTAGGGGAGGAGGCCCATCCAGGCATCTGAAGGCCATAGAAGTCCTCTGGCCCCGTGAATCTCCTGCCTGGGCTTGCCTTCCGCCCCAGCAGGGAGAGGCCCTTGCTGCCCCCGCAGCTGTCAGCAGCTGGGCCCACACTGAAGCTGAGCAGGAAAGAGGATGAGATCCAAGGGGGTCCTTGACACCAGACTGGGGTCGCTGGAGCCAAGTCCAGGTGCAGACAGAGGCAAGAGGAAGTCCCAGGGGGCAATGGGAGACCACTGGATGTTCCCCAGAACCCTGTGAGCCAACTCCAAGCTGGACTACCACCCAAGACTCCCAGCTCATTCCAAAGATTGCTGAAAAGCCAGCAGGCTCCAGAGTGAGCAGCGGAGGGCTAGCCTCAGACTTGAGCGCAGGAGTCAAGAGAAGGCTCACTCCTTACATTGGGCCTGCTCACCTCCATGTCGTTAATGGCAAGCTCTGGATATAGTTGACATGTAGCAAATGCATATCGATGTTGGCAGAGGTCATGCCACATCTGCCCAGCTGACCTTGGCTCCTGTGGGCCCCCAAGGTCAGTCCCCAGGATGAGGGATTATACATTATAATCCATCTTATATTAGATCAAGGCTTGTATGTAATAAGTGCTTGTAGAATTGTTAACGTGACTGGGGTGGAGGGAACCTCCCTGACCAAGGATAAAGGTTAGAATCAGGTGGTTGGGAGTGAGAAAAGCTCTGTCTAGTTTGTTTCTTACTGGAACCTTGGCTTGGAAGATGAGAAAAAGACCCTAGAAGTCATCGCCTCACACTCAGACAGGCCCTTGCCAGTAAGGTCCACCTGCTCCTTCCAACACAACCCAGACACTGAGACCCTCTCACCTGGAGGCACCTTGCGGGTGTTGGATGGGCTGGTCCAGCCAGGCACTCACTGGTTCCCCACCCTCACTCACCCCTGGCCAGGCACCCCTCAGAATACATCCTTCCAGCCAGCCAGCCGCACCTGCCAGCCCCGCCCTCAAGTGGAATCCTCTTCTTCCTCCGTTCTGTTTCCAGGCTCAGTACGAGGCCCAGTCCCACCCAGATCCACCCACTAATGATTTGTCTCCTGCTCCAGAGGCAACCACACCCTCCACCTCCTTAGGGCCCACTGACATGCCATGTGCCATGTGTCTCCTCCCAGTTTGGAGAAACAGGGTCCCCTGATGCTTCTGAACACTCCAAAGTCATTGGGGGATCCCTCCTGTGGGGAGCCGACTCTGCCTCTTCCCCACGGCCCCAACCCACCACCATCTCTCTCTAACCAGTTTCCAGGAATTATGTTGGGTGGTCCAAAATGACACAGATGACCGGGGCACCCATATGTCCTTTTATTTTTTGAGGTTATAATACAATTACATCATTTCCTCCTCCCTCCCTCCAAATCCTCCCTTTACCCCTTACTCTCTTTCAAATTCACGGCCTCTACTTTTCATTAATTGCTGTTATGTGCATATATGTATATGTGTATTGATGTATATTCCTAAATAGATAAATACAACCTGCTTAGTCAGCATAATGTTTCTGGTATGTGTGTTTTCAGGGCTCATCACTTGGTATTGGATAGCCAACTTTCTCCCACTCTTGACAGGGACTATTGAGGTCCTGCCCCTCGATAGTCCTCTCCCAGGGTCCAGGAAGAATCTACAACCAGCTGATAATTTAATCTTTGAATATAACTAGTTCTTCACCTAGGACTGAGGTTTCATGGCCCCCCTCCCTGTACCCCCCAAGGTCCCCATCAACTCGAGCATATCTATTGATATCCTTTTTCAGCTCATGTGTAGGCATCGATGTTAGTGAGACTTTGTGGGTGGAGCTTCTGACATTCCTTGGAGACACAGTCTCACAGCAAACTCCCTGTTCCTCTGACTCCCACAGTTTTTCTGCCCCCTCTTCTACAACATTCCCTGAGCTGTAGGTGCAGGAGTTACGTTGTAGATGTGTTCATTGGAACTAGGCTCCACAACTCTGCATTTTAATTGGCTGTGGTTTCTGTAATGACCTTCCTCTGGTACAGAGAGAAGTTTCCTTGATGATGGATGAGCTTATTTGCTCTTGCTAGCTCCTTGGGCCTCATGATCTGGTTTCGTCCAGGGCTGGTGTGTCAGGTGCTTCTCCGCCCAGGTGGACACTAACTCAGGGTAGCAGCCCTTGACCCTCTGCTGATACCCCAGCCCACCTCACTATGACTCACCAGCCTCACTGACAGGGAAAGCAGGAAGGGAAGACTGGAATGACCCAAAGAACCTAGGAAGGACTCTGAGGAAAGACCTGGGGACAGGAGACAGAGGAGGAGGACAGGGAAGATGAATCTGGAAGACCATAGGGCCAGCAAGTTGTAAATCTTGGCAGCGCTGGGATGAGGGGTATAGAGACGAGAAAGAGGGAAAGCCGTCCTGGTTGACTTTGGCTGGAGTGTTCAAGAATGGAGATCAGCAGGCAGCCATATGCCAAAAGCAGAGTCACTTCAGAGAAGCAGTGAGAAGGTGCAAAGTGCCAGAAAACACACACACACACACACACACACACACACACACACACACACACACACTTAGGCTTTGGCCTGTATCAAAAGAGAGAGATAGAAAAAGAGAAAAAGGTATACTTTTCTGAGCTAGTACTCAGAGCCGTCTGGCCCTGGCTCCACAAGCCACTGCCCTATCCATTCTTTTAAGAGCTTGGTGAGAACAGACATCCTTTTGTAGCGGCACTCTAGGCTTATGTGACACACTGCCTCCCTCTCCTACCCCTCAAGCCCTGAAACCCAGCTGCCTCCCCCAGTTCTTCAGCTCAAAGCTCTGGGTCTCGTCATCAGTGTGCCACGGGCATGTGCTTTCTCTAGCAAGACTCTGAGGAAGAGCAGTTCCCTCATCATCCTCACACCCCCAAGACCAGACATCACCTGATCTATAGTCCTGACTGGATGAGGCATGAAATAGGCTCTGAACCCCAAGTCTGAGAACCTGATGTCCAGTCTGGACTCGGTGTGACCTCAGGGAAGTCTTTCTGCCTCAGTTCCCCTCTGGTACAGGACAAGAAGGCTAAGGCTTGTCTGACCCATTGCCCATGAGGACATGATGAACATGTAAGGGGTAGGCACACTACATTGATGAGGCTTCCATGGCTCAAGAGCCACGGAAGGTAAGCGGCCTTGTCTGTGAACCCCAAACAGAGCCTGGAGATCTATGCCTTATAAAGCAAAGGGGGCCCTGCTGATGGGGCTCTGGTGTCATCGCTAGGGTCCTGGAGGTCCTGGGAGGCAGAGCCAGGCAGCGCAGATCCAGAAGCAGATGTCAGTGATTCAGGGACTTGAGTGGAGGACCCCAGCAGCCCACTGAAGCTAGAAAAGGCAAGGACCAGATTCTTCCAGGGCCCTCTGAGAAAGACAGCCATCGTGACACCTCTATTTGGGCTTCTATCTTCTAGTCCCGAAAGGGAGCAATAGCGTGTCTTTAAGCTCCTGAGGTGATCGCTTGTCTTAGCAGCAAAAAGAAGCTAATACACTCCTTAGGCCCATTCTAGTCCTTCTAACCATTCTCACTGGTTCTAGACTTGTTAAGGAGATCTATCCCTCTTCAACACTGGTAATCCTTTACAGCCAAAACATGGCTTCCAGGCCCACCGTCTAACTCGGCACGCTGCACACGGCAAGTGCCCAGCTGGTGCTGACCTGGGAGCTGAATGGATACGGGCAGTGAGAGCCCCGATTTAGACTTCAGTCAGCACCCATTCACTGCGCTCATTGTGTGGCAGACAAGTGGGCTGGGTGCTCAGAACGCAATCCTGAGTCAGCCCAGCCCAGCCCTTCACGAGAGCCAGCAGAGAGCGAGAGAGAGACAGACACGCATTTCATCGGAGTACAATAGCTCTGTGCCCTGACAAAGGTATGTGTGGACAAGCACCTTGGCAGGATGAGGAAGGAGCCAGTCACTCATTCGAAAGGCACTGAGCAGTTTCTGAGGGAGGGACTGAGAGGCTGGGTTTCAAAGTCAGGGCCGAAGCAATGAGCCAGGGAGAGGTGGGGACATGCCCGGTGTGTTGGGGGAATACCGGAAGGCCGGAAGCTGGATCAGCATCTCAGAATGATGCAACCAGAGTTCTGGGGAACAGAGCTGATTAGGAGACACAGCTTGTCTTCTATTGGCTAAGCTCATGCTCAGCACTGGGTGCTGTCCCTGATGCTGGGAATACGGTCGTGACGTAAAAGACGGCTTCTCTATCCTAATGGAGCAATCAGTCTGGTGGAAAGGTTGGTGACCAACAGACCAGAGTATGATGTGTTCTCCAAGGCCGAGGATGCCCTCTTCCACAGCTAAGGGGAGCTGGGAAAGGAGCCAGCTAGGCACAAGGAAGAACATTCCAGATGCAAAGGCCCTTGGGCTGGACTCCTCTTCAGAGAGCAGGAAGATGGCCCAAGCAGGGAAAAGTCAGGCCGAGCCACCAGATGGGGGCCAGAATCCTGGTGCCCTAGAGCAGTGGTTCTCAACCTTCCTAAGGGTGCGACCTTCTAACACAGCTCCTCATGTGGCGGTGACCCAACCATGAAATTATTTCCTTGCTCCTTCATAACTGTAATTCTGCTACTGTTATGAATCGTCATGAAAATATCTGATATGCAGGATACCCGATATGCAACCCCCAAAGGAGTGGAGACCCACAGGTTGAGAACCACTGCCTTGGGGTTGTGGGGTGGTGCCAAGGGTGGGGTCAAGCCTGAGAACCAGCATCCACAGTCTGCTAGGCCAGGCAAGGCAGCATCTGCTGACAGCTCTGGTTCGCTTTCTCCGCAGACGTGACCGTATAGGAAACCCTACGTCGAGACGTGTTCCCAGGCTTCTTCCCTTGGACACGGGCTACTTCCAGGAAGAGCTTCCTGGAATCCCTGTGGGGAATCTCTGGGCCCACAGAGCATGTGAGAAGTCCCTGGAGCAAAGGCTGAGAAGGAGCCCACAAGGAAGGGATGCTTAGATTGCATCCGGGCATTGCTGTGTTTGGGCTTGTTCACTCATTTGTTCACACACCTGCTTGCCTGCTTACCTGCAAGCTTGGCAACCAAACCCAGAGCCTGTGCATACTAAGCATGCATTCCCCTACTTAGCCGTGTTCCCAGATTTTTCTTATTCTTGATATGTCTATGTGCATGGACATTTATCAAAGGCAGGTTCTCATAGAGCCCAGGCTGGCTTCAAACTTCCTATGTACAGAAGGACAGCCTTGAACTTGTGACCCTCCTGCCTTCCCAGTGCTGGGATTATGGGCACTGGTTCATATGGTGCTGGGAATCAAACCCAGAGCTTTGTCCATGCTGACAAGCAGTCTACTACATCCCCAGGCCTTATGGGTTTTAAGTCCTCAGGAATTAATTAACTTAATTCCAGAGGAAACACTATCCATCTCTCAAGGCCTGTCTCTCACGGAACAGGATCTCTGAAGGGTTCTTCCCTCTCCTTCCCTGGACTCCAGTGGTTTTTTGTTTGCACAAAATGACGTAGTATACATCCCTGAACATATGGGATTGTGAACTTTTGCAAATGCAATCTTAGGGGAGATTTTAGCAGTGGGATTACTGGGTTAAAGGGTAATGTTTTGTTTTTGGTGGAGACAGTGTCCTGCCAAGGCTAGCCTTGAACTCCTGGGCTCACATGATCCACCTGCCTCCAAGGAGTATAGACATTCACATGGCCGGCAAATTCATTTTGCCTTTTTTTTTTTTCGTTTTTTTATTCATTTGTATTTTATTTATGTATCTATGTGAATGTATGCATAAGTATGTGTGCATGCATACATTGTGTACTTGTGCCCAGAGAGGCCAGAGGGTGTCAGATTCTCTCAAAATAGAGTTACACGTGGCTGTAAGTCTCTCCGTGTGAGTTATGGAAGCAAACTTGGGTCCTCTGGAAGAGCAGCAAGTGCTCTCAACTCCTGGGCCATCTCCCCAGCCCTCTAGACTTGTTTTCTTTTTTTAAGACCCTCTTACTGTGCTGTCCGGGAACTCACTCTGTAGACCAGGATGTCCTGGAACCCACAGAGATCCTCCTGCCTCTGCCTGGAGTGCTGGAATTAAAGGCACATGCCACCACACCCAGTGACTTTTTTCTCTCTTTTTTAAGACAGATGCCCAGGCAGTGGTGGCGCACGCCTTTAATCCCAGCATTCCGGAGACAGAGGCAGGTGGATCTCTATAAGTTCGAGGCCAACCTGGTCTACAGAGAGAGTTCTAGAACAGCCAAGGCTACACAGAGAAACCCTGTCTTGAGAGAGAGAGAGAGAGAGAGAGAGAGAGAGAGAGAGAGAGAGAGAGAGAGAGAGAGAGAGAGAGAGACAGCCTCCTGCAGCCCAAGCTGGCCTCAAACTTGCCGTGTACTGGAAGATGACTTTGAACTTTGACTCCCCCAACCATGAACCCTCACTAACTTCTGCCAGCCCTGGAAACCAGTGAGACCTAGATGTTCCCACTGCTGCAGGGTCTATGGTTACCTTTCCCAGTGATTAAAAAGGTCCCCATGGTTACCTCAGTTTACACTCCTAACTTTCGGGTGACACAGAGCATCTTTCCTGTGCTTGTCAGGGTTTCTATTGCTGTGATGAGCACCATGACCAAAACAGCCTGGGGAGGAAAGGGTTTATTCAGCTTAGGTTTCCACATCACTGTTCATCATCCAAGGAAGTCAGGGCAGGAACTCAAGCAGGGTAGGAACCTGGAGGCAGGAGCTGATGCAGAGGCCATGGAGGTGGTGCGGCTTACATGGCTTGCTCATCACGGCTTGCCCAGCCGGCTTTCTTTTGGAACTCAGGACCACCAGCCCTGGGATGGCACCACCCACAGTGGGCTGGGTCCTCCCCCACTAATCACTAATTAAGAAAATGCCTTATACAGATCTTTGTGAGTTCGAGGCCAGCCTGGTCTACACAGCGAGATCGAGGACAGGCACCAAAACTACACAGAGAAACCCTGTCTTGAAAAACCAAAAAAAAAGAAAGAAAAGAAGGAGGGAAGGAAGGAAGGAAGGAAGGAAGGAAGGAAGGAAGGAAGGAAGGAAGGAAGGAAGGAAGGAAGGAAGAAAGAAAGAAAATGCCTTATAGGCTTGCCTGCAGCCAGATCTTACAGAGGCGTTTTCTCACTGGGGTTCCCTCCTTTCAGATAACTCTAGCTCGTGTCAAGTTGACATGTCAAGTAGCCAGCAAGCATGCCCTTCAGGATCTCTTTTTGGGTTCCTACTTATCCCTTGTGAGCTGGCTTCCCTGTCCTTTGCCTGTCTTCTCCTTGCCAACTAGTGAAGCGTTTCATAGCCTCCACTCAGTCTTGGCACAGATGCTATGTGAGCAGTTTCCCTGGGTTGCCCGGATCTTTTCCATCTGGACAGCCCCTTTGGGGCACATTCATTCACTGTTTCTTTTCTGCCACCCCCCGTAGTTCTGTAAAGAGGCTTCCCTCGGTGGGAATGTGACCCCAGGAAGAGGCCAGAACCCACCCAGAGCTGAAGTGACAGCCTAGGAGGCAGACGTGAAGATGGAAACAGGGCTGGTGGCCAGCAGAGGCACAGGCCAGGGCAGCTAGGAATGGTGGGATGGCTTTCTGGACTGAGCAGGTGGGCAGCAATGGCGGTGGTTCTAGGCGTAATCCAAGAGGAGGGGAGCTGGGAGCAGAGGGACAGTACACCTCTCACAGCCATACCACCTGTGTGTCGTCACTTGTTCACTGCCTTCCCCAGCCTGGCAAGGGCACCCTTCCACCTCCTTCCCTGTCCCCAGAAATGGTCACATCAAACAATAATGATCAGATGAGCCGGGCGGTGGTGGCACACGCCTTCAATCCCAGCACTCAGGAGGCAGAGCCAGGCAGATCTCTGAGTTCAAGGCCAGCCTGGTCTACAGAGAGAGATCCAGGACAGGCTCCAAAGCTACACAGAGAAACTCTGTCTCAAAAAAATAAATAAATAAATAAAAAATAAAAATAAAAATAAAAATGAATGATCAGATGAATAAAAGAGTCACCGGAGCTTGAAGAGCCACTTCCTGCAGGAGAGGAGGGAAGCGTTCCCAACTGAAGGGCCCTCCTCCCTAACCACCATCCTCCCCCCTGCAGTTGATGGACAGCCCCCTCGAGCCTCAGGCTCAGCTGGCAAGAGGGCTGTGCCCACCAGCCAGCCCTGTGGAAGTCTAGCCCTTTGTGGCAGGAGGCAAGAGCTGCGTCTGGTGCTGAGAACTCAAGCTTTAGGCTGAAGACACACAAACGAGGCAGCTCTCCTCCTACAGGCCATTCAGGGGAGCAAGAGATGCAGGCGGAGCCCTAGGCATGACACCCAGGAGCTTCCTAAAAAGGCTGACTAACCCTCCACAGACCTCAAAGCAAAGGGAACCTTGTGTGGTTCCCACCTCACCACAATGAGGTCCTCTCCTCCCAAGGTCCTCTTGTCCCAAAGGGAAGCCACTTGGCGTCCCTGTAAGGGTTCTAGGCTTCTTTCCAAGAATGGGAAGGACCCACTACAAGGCTCAACCGCAGCCTCAATCCTGTGGCTAGAGCACCCTCTGCTGGTCACTTTGGGTCCTGCGCCTCTGTACATACACGGAGAGGGAGAATTCAGGGGGGCGCTGGAACCCTGTCTGCCAACTGCCCCTGGAGCCTGGATCAGCTCACCTCCCCCAGTACATCCCTCCCTAGTCTGTGTCCCCCACTCTCCCACTGCACCAAGCCCAGTTGGGCACTGTGTCCACTGTCCTGCCTCCAGGCCATGGTGGAGACATTTTCCCAAACTGGTCTGTGCATTGAGACATGTCACCTGTACTTCTGTTCCCAGCTGACCATCTCCGAAAAGCCTTTCCCTGCCTCCCACACATTTCCCTCCTCCCTTTCTACCCCTTAGTTCCCTCTATGAAGCTGCTGGCCTCCAAACCATCTTCTTCCCCTGCCCTGAGTTTGGGGGTCCCTGAGTCCTTCACCATTCTTCATGGGAAGCACCCCCTTCCTGCGAGAACTCTCTAGTAACATCAGCTGCTGTTGGTGTGCATCCCGCACAGGACCCCCGCCTGAGGACCCAGGACAAATCAATGATGGAAGCAGCTGTGTGCACGCTGTATGGATATCCTACGTGCAGATCCAAGCACGCCCCGCACGTGTGCGTGAAGAGCAAGGGTATCCACTTTCCTGAGCGTCTCACCAAGTGAACCAGGTAGGTAGGCTCTTTCTCACCCAGGCTAGAGCTGAACGGCACCAAGCCCCAACCCTGCGCCTGCAGAGGGCAGCACTGAGCTGCTCAGGGAGACCTGGGCAGACATTCTGTTTCACCTGGACCTGGGAAATGGCTTCTGCTCTCTGAGCTGTGGTGACTCCAGGGCTAAGGGGGCATGGGAAGCGCTCATGTTTAAAGATGAATGCCTACAGCCCTGGAGAGATGGCTCAGAAGCTAAGAGTATGTATTTTCTTTCCAGAGGACTCAAGTTCAATTCCCAGCACCCATGTTAGGCAGCTCACAATCACTTGGAAGTCCAGCTCCAGGGAATTCAACACCTCTAGCCCCTGTGGACATTGATTCTCATTTGTGCATTCCCACACAAAGACACACACACACACACACACACACACACACACACACACACACATTCATGTAATTCCAAATTATATTATTTTTTTAAGATGAATGTCTAATGTCGCATAGTAGACTCTATGTCTTTATTCCTAAATCCTACATATATTTTGCCAGTATTATTTTGGCTCTACTCCATATTACTTTTTTAAAAAAGAAAGAAAGAACAGCCTCCAAGTTCTCTCTAGAATATGGAAACTCCCCTGGAGCCAAACTGAACCTGCCGTTCCCTGGAACTCCCCGGAATTCACAGAAAGGCTCTGGGTTTCACTCAAGTTGACTGTGACCCTGGGGGAGAGGAGGGCCTGGGTCCAAGCTCAGCACTTCTGCAAGTCTGGTGGCTGGTTCACACACAGCTCCTGTTCCCACACTCAGCCCCCACACACTCATACAGGCACACACAACTCACGCACACAGTTTACATACATTCACACACTTGCACAGCTCACACACACATTTGCACACAGCTCGCTTACATTTGGGTATTCATGCATTCAGCGTTCATTCACATATAACCACATGCCCTTGCACTGACATGTACTCATAAATTTATAAGCACACCACCACACACAACACCCAGACACACACGTCACACAGTCACACGCTCTCAGGTCTACACACAGTCACACTCACAGCTTAAAGACATGTACTCATACACTCACACACAATCATACATGCATGCACAGCCTCACACTAACACACACTCACACTAGACTCACACGCGCATACTTTTGCACTGGACACTTGTCCACGCTTTCAGCCCCATAGCCTTTCACTTGTTCTCACGTTGCACACTCATTCATTCACACTCACACAAAGCTGTCATTGCCAGCTACGCCTAGACAAGCCTGAACCATCCATGATCCCAAGAGAGACTTCTAGAATCTTCCCAGGAGACCCCAACCCCAAGGTAGAATGAGGTTTCCTGCTCCCTCCCCCCCCAGACAAAAGCCGGCAGAATCAGGACCAGGAGTGTTGATGGCACATACAAGTCCCCAGCCCTCAGAGGAAACCTCCCAACTTCACTTCCCTTTTAACAACTCATCCTTGAACTGTATGCAGCAGGGCCTGGCCAGGACACCTATGGGGGGAACACTGGACCTCATGAACTGAGCAGGCTAACTAACATGAAGGACAGCTGAGCTGAGGCTACACCTAAGAGTCGCCCTGGAGCCAGCCATCCAGGGAGGCAGACACAGATCTCGTGAGCAAGGGTGGTCTACAGAGAGACAGGACAGCACAAACTACACAAAGAAACCTGTCTCAAAAAAACAAACAAACAAGAGTCACAGGTAGACACTGACTGTCCAGACAAGTATGACTGTCACATGTGAAGGCCGGTGGCACACGAGGACCTCACACCCTCAGGGAAGAGTGAGACAACCCAGAGGAGGGGGGAGATGGAAGCTGAGCCTAGGTGGGCAGGGAGCCAGCCTGTGAGAGACCCTGCATACCACTCTAAGGAGAGTGGCCTGGATGCTAAGGGCAATAGGTACAGGACAGGGAAGGAAGATACTTCTCCTGCAGAGGTGACAACAGGGGCCAGAATCTACAGGAGTGACAAGTTTCCCTCAGCCACCACCTGGGGAACTGGGCTGACCTAGAAACCTGCCCACTCGTCCTCCTCCAAGAAGGGTCCTTCCCTAACTCCTCAGAATGAGGCCCCTGTGAGTGACAGAGGCTTTGTCTGTGCAAACGGCTAGGGTCACAGCATCGAGACTCTGAGACGCTTCTGGGGGGTTCCAGAAAGGTCTCCCCCAAGCCTTTGTTGTAGCCCAGCAAAAAGCAAGAGGGTATGGAGTGTCCCCTAAGAGGGAGCAGGAAGGGGTGCTTGGTGACAGAGCTGGGGACAGCCAGAGGAAGGGCTCAGTGCTGGCTCTCCCAAGAGGGCCCAACCCTGAATGAGGGAGGGTGGGGTGCACCAGACCCACACATTCCAGCAGCTGCCACTCCCTTCCAGCCTGTTCTCACCTGTTCCCACAATTTTCCAGAGTGCCCTGGACCCAGCTCTCAGGGACAGTTCCCAGAATCCTTTGCAGTCCAGACCCCAACTACAGAGATCACAGTCTGAATGTGTTATAGCCCTCCTGCCCTGAATGAAACAAGGGCCTCCCCTACCGGCGGCGCACACACACACACACACACACACACACACGCTCTACCATCCTCAGCTTCCGGACACTGGGACAGGACACAGAGCGAGGCTGTCAGAGCTGCAGGAGGACAGATTGTTCTCCTCCATCCACCCCAACAAGGCACAGGACGAGAGAGGGGAGGAAGCCAGAGTCTCCAGACACATCCCAGGAACTAGGTCACTCCAGAATGCCACCTGAGGCTGGGCCAAAGAAAAGCTGGGGAAGGAATGCTGCCCTCCAAAGTTGCTGAAGGCACCCTGCCCAACTCGGGCATCTCAGGCTGGTCCTATTCCCATGCCCGGCGATGGGCCGGGTGGGCCCAGGAACCATACCTGCTCTGCTTCCCCACCCCCACCCAGGCCCAGCCAGGCAACCTGCAGTTCTCACCACAGAGGCTGTGCTAACCATGCCCTCTCCCCACCTCATCCCCTACTATCACTGTCCTGACCTCTTGTGTAGACAGAATTCCCGCGCCCACCCTGGACCCAGGACCAGACCTGTGTTTTCAGTAGCCTAAGCTGCCCTGGGCCTGGCCAGGAACTACAGGGTTCCCCAGGAAACAGCTAACCTGAAAGTCTAATGGCGGGATCCAGCACAGACCCCACAGGTTGTGCCCAAAACTGCTGAGACCTAGGAAAGAGATGTCAGCAAAGTGAGGGGGCACCCTGCGGCCAGACGCAGATAGATTGAAATGTGAGTCCCGCTCAAGGCATCGAGGAAAAACTTGAATACAAGGGAAGGTCCCTAAGTTCCAGACTTGAGGTTTCCTGCCCCGTCCCACTCGGGAGTATGCCCTGACCACAGGAGACAACAAGAAGCCCCGCAGGGTCCCGTGGTGGGAGAGATGGTCTCAGTACAGACCCTCAGATCCCAAGCACACCTTCAGCTAAAGGCCACATTCTGGGCTGGGAATGTCACTCAGTAGCAGACACTTGCCTAGAATAGACAGGCCCTAGGTTCTGTTCATAGCATCAAGGGAAAGGAGGTATGAGGCAAAACACACTTCACCCAATGACATTAGCAAAGTAAAGGGTTCCTATACTCATTCTACAGGAGAGGAAATGAGAGCCAGGAAGAAGTGGATTGTGGGAAGACTAGTACATATGCCTGATGAGAGCCAACCACGACCTATGCCCCATGTAGATCCCTTCAGAGTCCCCAGGTGCCCGTGCAGACAGCCCAGCTGGGACCTGGAGGAGCAGGGCCAGGGTAGTGGATGTGGGGGGCAGTCCCCAGAGCTGAAAATCTACAAGGAAAAAGGGTCCCACTCCAGCCTGCTCCCCCGGGACCCCACCTGGCACCTAGATGCCAGCTGATTAGTACAAAGGCCTCCTACAGAGCTGGATGGCAAACTGAATGTGCCTCCCTGGTGCGTCACAGCCTCTGCAGGACCCACCGCCACAACTCACGGGACACCCCAGCTTTGGCCACCATGGCCTCAGCCACCGGCAAGAGCCTAAAGCCCCCATTGTCCCCGAGACTGTGGGAACTGGGGCTCTCAGCAGGCCGTCCTCCCTAAGCCTGCACCTCACCCAGCAAGGACATGCAAGGCAAGCAGTTCCCACACCCCGTTCCCGGCAGCTGCCAGGTGAGTCCCTAACAAGGCCTGAGCGCTGAGCTGGCTCGGGTGCGGGCTGCGGGCGGGCGGCAGGCGGGGCTGGGAGAGGCACAGCACACCTGGTTCTGCCAAGCCCAGACGCTCTGCTGGGGAGGAATGCAGACGCGCCCAGGCTGGCCCTGGGAACGCGGCCACCCCCCTGGCTCTCGCCAGCTCAGCTGACTCAGCCTGGGTGGGTCGGTGAAGCTGCAACCTCAGCAAGACAAGTCTCTCCCACCACACCCCTGCCTGAAGTTCCTCCCGGGCCAGAGCCAGGCCGGGGACAGGACCTGAGATTGGAACCGAGATCCCTCAGCACCCACCTGGCCCATGACCCTGGGGAGATGCAGGGACACTGTCCCTCCTGCACAGTACTGGCCTTCATGCAAGCAACACACACACACACACACACACACACACACACACACACACACACACACAAACACACCAATGTCAGCAGAGATAGCCACTGAGAGATTCCCCACCCTGAGCTTGGGTCCCCTGCTTTGTGAACAGGGAGCTGGAGAGCCCATGGTGTCCATCATGTGGGACTAAGGCATGCCAAAACATAACCCAGAATCACTTAACAGGCAGCTACCAACTGCTGATGACTTTGAGTGGGCCTGGTAACTCAGAGGAGAGCCTACGAAGCCTGGAACCCTGGCCATCAGGAGTTCAGAAAGACTGATTCCGAGTCTAGTGTGATCCCTCTCATTTGTAATTCCAGACTCAGGAGGGTGAGGCAGGAGGATCACCCCAAGTCTGAGGCTAGCAGGAGCTACATAGTGAGTTCCAGGACAACCAGGACTTAAAAAAAAAAAAAAAGTTTAAAATCACAAAAGTAAGTCTCTGTCCCTAAGAAACAGAAGTATAGGCCATCCCCTCCAGCCTCCTTTACCAGTGCGGCAGACAGAGCCTCGTAAGATCCTCTGTAGCCGTCACCTAGGCCAGGAGCACTTGACCCAGCTCAGCCTCACTCCCTCAGCCCAAGTTCACCCTGGAAGCCAGGGCCCTGGTTCTTTCCAGAAGAGAGACCATCAGGTCAGGACCCCCATCAGCCTCCTCTCTCTCTCCACGCGATCCCAAGCCCTGGTATGAGAAAACCACAGGCCAGGGAAGGCCAGAAACACCACCCTCTTGCCTATGCCATCCCAGCCTCCCTGGGCACCACATCCCACCACCTTGCCCACCCAGCCAACCCACGGCTCCAGGCTAGAGCATCCTCTCCCACCCTGGGCAGCAGAGAATAGAGCCCTCCAGGGCTGAGGGAGCCAAGCTTTCTTCTGTCTCCCAACTGTGGAGAGAAAGAGACCATGGCTTCCCTCCCTGAGACCCTGCCGCAGCTCAGACTTGTCGTCTCTGGCCTCTGCTCCTCTGCTATGGATCACACTTGGACGCTCCACTCTGGCCCGACTTTCGGCTCTACCAGGGCTATAGGGCTGGGAGCTGGGGCTGAAGTCGGGGTCAAGCTGCTGAGGCCGCAGCCAGGCATCCTAAGCTAGGAAGCTCCTGGAGGATGTGGAAGGAGGGTGAGGGTCTCCAGGCCCCCCTATCCCACCCTTAGCTAGGCCTCTCCCGCGGCTGATTGAACTGCAGGCCCAGGTTGGTTGGGTGCGGCCCTGGCAGGACAAAGAGTCTCCAATGTTGGGTGTTGTGCCTCTCGGTTACCAAGGCCAGAGGGTGAGGGCCTGGCTCCCCGGTTCCCTGGCTCCCTGCCATGTTTGGGCCCCAGGCAGAAGTGTGGGTGGGGAGGGAAGGCAAAAGGATTTGAGGTGTGGTGCTCACATCCCTCCCTCAGCCCCGGGGCAGGGAGGGCCAGCTGGGACTCGAAGCTCCCAGGGCCGATTCAGACTTGCTCCTAGCCTCGCCTGGCTCCAGGAAGAGAGCTGAGCTGGGTCGAGTACTGGGGGAAGGGCAGCTCTCTGCTGCTGGGGTGTGCTGGAGGGGTCTGGAGAGATCTGGAGGGGCTGGGCCTCTGAGATGCATTCCTCACTCTAGGGCTGACCACACCTCGGGCTGTTCAGACTACCTAGGGCCCAGTTCCTGGACACAGGTGTGCCTCGGACACCAAGGTCTGGACCCACGACTTTGGGCAGATCACTGCCCCTACCTGGGTCTCGATTTCCCCAGTTGTGAAGTGTCTGAAGCATTCTCCTGTCATGAGCTGGACAAGCTTGTGCTAAGGGGTAGTAAGATCAGTTTCCAGACAGGGAATTGTGGTCAGCGTCAGAGCCCTGGGAATAAAGGCTAGTTCCGTATCTCTGAGCCCAGCTGGGTTGTGATAAGCTAAGGTCAGAGGGTCAGAAAGACTAGCAAGGTGTCGGAGGGGAAGGACCTCCTACCCCACTGAGGGCAGGACCTACCCTTTCTTCCCAAGCCAGAGTAGCCCACCAGGTCACTGTCACAGCCTGAGCCCTACCTTCTGGGCCAAAACCAACCTACATCCATGCTGGTGCTGAGCCACAGGCAGGCTAGGGGTATCCAGACAGAGGCCCTATCCAGCATCTGAGAGCGAGCACACGACCTAGTGCAGGCCAGTGGCCAGTGGACAGCACAGAGGCACACACCATCCCCACCACGACCCCCCACCCCCCACACTGAAGGGGCAGGGACGGTTTGGAGGGCCGGAGAGAAGTTGCAGTTGACATCAAAGGGGTCAAGAATGGAAGAAAGGAATCCAGGGTATGGCCAAGCGGTGGCATCAGCGTGGGCATTCTAGAGATAAGACGGAGTCTAGTCTCCTGGGCCCTGCAAGTGGCCTAAGACACTGTGAATGGGGGTCACCACAGCAGAGAAGGCAAGAAGGATCCCTCCTCCGACTCAAGCATGTACCCCCTCCCCCATCTCCCCCAGGAAGTGCCAAGACCCAGTTCTCTGCTTTGAGTAAACACATGAGCTCATTCCGGTCTGATCCGGACCTGCCCTAGCAGAGCCTCGTGTTGGCAAAACAAAAGAGAAAGATGAGAGACTGGGCATGCCCAGCAAGGGGCTCAGAGGGCTTTGCAAGGGGATGATCCTGGGCCCCAGCTCAGGCAGCCAGGAGCAAGAGTCCTGGACAGAAACAAGCCCCAAGCTGGAGAGAGGCCAAGTGCCCATGGGGTTGGGGCTCCAGGATAGAGAGGCACAGAAACTGAAGCCCGGAGCCTGGCAGCTAGCTGGGACTCCAGAGTTACAGTATGATGGCCCCATCTGTCCCAGAGAGCTAGAGTTGTGGATGTGCGGAATCCTCCCTCTAATGTTTAGAAAGTTACCCCAAAGCGACACCCATGCCCGCCGAACAACATCAAGTGTAGACTCTGCCTTCAGTTTATGAAGCACGGGGAATCTTCTAACCCAAGAGATCCTTTTACAAAAGTGGGAACAACTTCTGGAGACTGTAGCTCAGCTCCTGAGAACAGTCATGAGGTCCTGGGGTTCCATCCCTGAGGGGGAGGGGTGGGATCCTGCAACCAATCATCAAGTTGAGAGTGCGTTGGCAAAAGGGTAAACCGAGGCAAGGGGAGCAACAGGCCTGCATCAGGTTAGGATCGAGTTGGTCAAAACCCAAGCTCTGGGCTCTTCCTGGCTCTCTCCAACACTCCAGCTGCTTCCCAGGGGAACTTGTGGACAGAACTTTGGGGGACATTGCCACCACACACCTGCCGGCTGAAATTGGCAGCCTGGCCCCTCACAAACCACGCCTCTCAGGCCCTGAGGTCCCCCACGGGAGGACCAGCTGGTCTGGCCTTACAACTGCCTGGATTGTTCTCCTACTCACAAGAAAGTGGCACAAGAAAGTGGCACAGAAGCCAGAGATGAGTGCTCCCGTCACGAGGCTCAGTGGCAGAGAGGGGTCTAGACCCGTTGACAGGTCCCTGTGACTAGGGAAGCAGGGAGGCTCTGACTTTCGGGGCAAGGAGTGGCGGGCCAAGTTGGGCCCAGGCAAACATGTCCAGAAGTCCAGAACAGCCAGGCCCCTGCCTCCTCCTCCTCAGGTATGGAAAAGGCCCTGCAAGGAGTCAGGCCTCCAGTGGACCCACAGGCCACAGGAAGTGCCGTCCACAGTAGACAAGGCAGGAAAAGAGGCCAGGGCATCAAGACAGGAAAGGGCAGGCTTCTGAGGACCCAGATACGGGGATCCCCCATCCAGGCAACCCCAAGTTGGCCCTCCGTCCTCTGACGCTTTCTGCTGCCTCGTCCCTTAGCCCACTCCTGGCCTTCACCAAAGCTGGGTTTTGGTGCTGGCCTTCTGAGGACAGGGGGTCAGGGGGATGGGGGGAGTGTCTCTTTGAGGTTGCTGAAGTGCTGAGGAGTCACTGTGTTCAGATCCCATGCCAGGGGACACAGGGGTACACACAGGCCCTAGGCCACTTCACAATCCAACTGGAGAAGAGAGTGGATAGAGACTCACTCACAGGAACTCTCAGGAGTGGGTAGCCAGGGTGAAGGGCAGGTGGGGGACAGGAGGCTTCTGGAAAGGCCTTAACACACATGGAGTGCCTGTTGAAGGTTAGAGCCAGACTACACAGTTTCTTGGCTTTTTGTTTATTTGCTTGTTTGTTTTTATTTTTTTAGAGACTTATTTTATCCCAGAGGCCTAGTAACACACTTCTTTAATCCCAGCACTTGGAAGACAGAGGGCGGGGAGATCTCTGTGAGGTCAAGGCTAGCCTGGTCTACAGAGTGAGTTCCAGGACAGCAAGAGCTACATAGTGAGACCTGCTTCAAAAGAGCCAAAACAAACAAACAAAAACCACATTTATTTTGTTTATTTAATTATTTATTTATTTTTGGTTTTTCAAGACCAGGTTTCTGTGTAGCTTTGCACCTTTCCTGGATCTTGCTCTGTAGACCAGGCTGGCCTCGAACTCACAGAGATCCACCTGCCACTGCCTGGCGATTTATTTTATTTTATATGTTTAAGTGTTTTGCCTACAAGTATGTTTGTACACCACCCACATGCCAGGAACCTGTACAGGTCAGAGGGCGTCAGATCCCCCTGGAACTGGGGTTACAGATGGTTGTGAGCCACCGTGTGGGTGCTGGGAACTGAGCCTGGGGCCTCTGCAAGAGCAACAAGCACTCTTAACCACTGAGCCATCTCTCCAGCCCACTCTTATTTTATTTCTAATTGTGTGTGTGTGTGTGTGTGTGTGTGTGTGTGTGTGTGTGTGTGTGTGTGTGTGTGCCACATGCGTGTGAGCACCCACAGAGGCCAGAAGTGGACACCAAATCTCCTGGAGTTCATGTTACAGACTGTTGTGAGCCATCTCATGTGAGTGCTGGGAACTGAACTCAGGTCCTCTGGAAAGGTGGTTCCTAACCCCTGAGCCATCTCTCCAGCCTCCATAATTTATTTTTATGCAGAAAAAAAAATGCTTATATAACCACTGTCTGACTCAGCGAGCCTTCAGAATGAACCTGCCCATGTCACTAGCAGCAGGGGACAAATGAATGTAAATAGAACCAAGACCTGCCTGTGCCTCTTTTCAGGCCCCAGTCCCCAGAGGTGACCCTGACTTCCAACAGCCTAGGCTCACGGGTCCTCCTTTGTGCTTTATAGAACCAGATACGTACAGGCAGGCGTTCATACCCTGTAGATCAACATTCCGTCTCACTGGTACAGAAATCCTGCCACAAGAATAGCTCTGTGTGGCACAGTGATGGGGTCCAGGGGGATCCCTGAGGAGCACACCCTGAGAGGACCAGCCCAGAGACAGCCAGGTTGCCCGGGCAACTCTGGGCTGGGAGAGTCACCCAGAAAGGGGAAGTGCTCAATGCCAGCTTAGCTCCCAGGATGGAGAGCTGGGGTCCCGATGCCTTCCCAGTGCCCTAGTCCTTGGCCCTGTCCAATCTCCCCCAGATCTAACCCACTCCTCTGGGTGCCTGGAGAAGAAGGAAGTCCTGAAGATAATAGCAGGCACATGCAAATGACATGCAAATGAGCCCGGGCTCCTTGCCTCAATTTGGGCAGAAGTCATCTTAGCGAGTGTTGGACTAGACTCCCCAAATTTAAACCACCTTGCCTCTGGCCCTTCTTCCCATAGACCCCCTTTCCCTCCCCCAAAAACTTCCAGACTCCCAGTGTCCCTCCTTCAGCCTCCCATTGTCTATGAATACAGCTTAGGCTCTCCTGGGCAGAAGGATGGAGGTACCGTACCAAAGAGGGCACCTGAGACTAGGCCTCTGCCTTCCAGGAGCTCTCAGACCGTCAGGGAAGGAAAAAGGGCAGCCACCACTCTGAGGGAAGAGACAACCCGAGCTGCTGGGTCTCTCCATGTGGGTTAACACAAGACTCCACGTTTCTGGCCCACAAAGCAGGAGATGCTGAGGCTGCAGTCTCTGTCCACATCTGGAGCAGCTGGGAGCAGAGCAGATGCCTGAAGAGACCCAAAGGATGGAGACAGGCAGCGCAGGATGGGGCTGAAGGAATGTCCTGGAAACCAGGGGCCGGGATTCCAGCCACAGGTTTGCTCACACTGCAGCTGTCACTTCCCATCCATAGCCTACAGCCTCACCGAGTGCCCACCTGCCCACCTCTCCAAAGTCCCTAAGCAACAGTGGCACAGACTTGTTGGGACCCCCTGGGCCTGGCACACTGCAATTTCACCTCTGTAAGATTTGGTTTTGTTTATATATATATATGTGTGTGTGTGTGTGTGTGTGTGTGTATGTATGTATATATGTATGTATTTGAGACAGGGTTTCTCTGTTTAACAGCTCTGGCTGTCTGGGAACTCACTCTGTAGACCAGGCTGGCCTCGCACTCACAGAGATCCACCTGCCTCTGCCTCCCAGGTGCTGGGACTAAAGGTGTGCGCCACCACTGCCCAGCTCATTTATATTTTTAATCAGGATTGACTGGTAGGAAGGAGGTGATGGCCATGTTCTCTGTCTGGGCTGCAGTGATGATTCCCTGGGTGTGAGCATACATCAAAACTCATGAACTCCGACTGGGGATGTGGCTCAGTTGGTAATGTGCCTGCCAGCCATACCAAAAACCCTAGGTTGGATCCCCAGTACCATACAAAACCATGCAGCCTGACACATCTGTCATCCCAGCACTTGGGAGGTGGAGGCAGGAGAATCAGAAGTTCAAGGCCATCCTCGGCTACATAGTAACTTCAAGGCCAACCTGGGCTATATGATA